>NW_025234944.1:6035-6605 GCF_018294505.1 Triticum aestivum | reverse complement strand
AAATTGAAAATCACTACAAAATGAACTCTGAAAATGTTGAAACTTGGCATGGTATTATCATTTGACCCGCAAAGCATGTGCGAAAGAGTAGAGAGGGTCACGGCAAAAACTGGACGCACTTCGTGTACAAACTGGACAATCTCTTTCGGAATATCAGGGTTTCGGACGAGAACTCATCTATTACATGGGCACTCCAATGTTTTTTAAACTTATTTGAAATCCTGACTTCTTTTGCGTTTAGTATGCAGCATTCAAAGCGACGTCATCAATTTCCAACATGTTCTGACATCATTTGCTGTTTTTAGTCATTTACCGATTTGTTTAGAGAGCTAAATGACCGTGAAATTGAAAAACACTACAAAATGAACTATGAAAATGTTGAAACTTGGCATCGTATCATCATTGCACCCGCATAGCATGTGTGAAAGAATAGAGAGGGTCACGGCAAAAACAGGACGCACTTCGTGTACAAAGTGGACAATCTCTTTTGGAGTATCAGGGTTTCGGACGAGACCTCATCTGTTACACGGGCACTCCAATGTTTTTTAAACTTATTTGAAATCCCGACTT
>NW_025234944.1:0-606 GCF_018294505.1 Triticum aestivum | reverse complement strand
GTGTACAAACTGGACAATCTCTTTCGGAGTATCAGGGTTTCGGACGAGAACTCATCTGTTACACGGCCACTCTAATATTTTTTAAACTTATTTGAAATCCCGACTTCTTTTGCATTCAGTATGCAGCATTCAAAGTGACATCATCAATTTCCCGCACGTTCAGACATCATTTGCTGTTTTTCAGTCATTTACCGATTTGTTTAGAGAGCTAAATGACCGTGAAATTGAAAATCGCTACAAAATGAAGTCTGAAAATGTTGAAACTTGGCATGGTATTATCATTTGACCCGCATAGCATGTGCGAAAGAGTAGAGAGGGTCATGGCAAAAACTGGACGCACTTCGTGTACAAACTGGACAATCTCTTTCAGAGTATCAGGGTTTCAGACGAGAGCTCATCTGTTACATGGGCACTCCAATGTTTTTTAAACTTATTTGAAATCATGACTTCTTTTGCGTTTAGTATGCAGCATTCAAAGCGATGTCATCAATTTCCAACATGTTCTGACATCATTTGTTTAGAGAGCTAAATGACTATGAAATTGAAAATCACTACAAAATGAACTCTGAAAATGTTGAACTTGGCATGGTATCATCATTTCACCCG
>NW_025234943.1:5836-6605 GCF_018294505.1 Triticum aestivum | reverse complement strand
GTGTACAAACTGGACAATCTCTTTCGAAGTATCAGGGTTTCGGACGAAAACTCATCTGTTACATCGGCAATTCAAAATTTTAATAACTTATTGCAGATCTGGACGTCTTTTGCATTCAGTATGCACCATTCAAAGCCACGTCATCAACTTTCAGCCCTTTCTGACATAATTTTCTATTTTTAATGCATTTACTGATTTGTTTTGAGCTAAATGGCCCTGCAATTGAAAAGCTCTACAAATGAACTCCGAAAAGGTTGAAACTTGGCATGGTATCATCATTTCACCCGCATAGCATGTGGAAAACAGTAGAGAGGGTCACCGGCAAAAGCTGGATGCACTTTGTGTGCGAACTGGACAATCTCTTTCGAAGTATCAGGGTTTCAAACGAAAACTCATCAGTTACACCGGCAATTCAAAATTTTAATAACTTATTACAACTCTGGATGTTTTTTGCATTCAGCATGGACCATTCAAAGCCACGTCATCAACTTTCAACCCTTTGTGACATAATTTGCTATTTTTCATGCATTTACTTATTTGTTTTGAGCTAAATGGCCCTGAAATTGAAAAGCTCTACAAATGAACTCTGAAAAGGTTGAAACTTGGCATGGTGTCATCATTTCACCCGCATAGCATGTGCAAAAAAGTAGAGAGGGTCACGGCAAAAACTGGATGCACTTCGTGTACAAACTGGACAATCTCTTTCAAAGCATCAGGGTTTTGGACGAAAACGCATCTGTTACATCGGCAATTCAAAATTTTAATAACT
>NW_025234943.1:5018-5826 GCF_018294505.1 Triticum aestivum | reverse complement strand
AAGTATCAGGGTTTCAGACGAAAACTCATCTGTTACACCGGCAATTCAAAATTTTAATAACTTATTACAACTCCGGACGTTTTTTGCATTCAGCGTGCAAAATTCAAAGCCACGTCATTAACTTTCAACCCTTTGTGACATAATTTGCTATTTTTAATGCATTTACTGATTTGTTTTGAGCTAAATGGCCCTGAAATTGAAAAGCTCTAAAATGAACTCTCAAAAGGTTTAAAATTGGCATGGAATCATCATTTCACCCGCATAGCATCTGCAAAAAAGTTGAGAGGGTCACCGCAAAAACTGGATGCACTTTGTGTGCAAACTTGACAATCTCTTTCGAAGTATCAGGGTTTCAGACGAAAACTCATCTGTTACACCGGCAATTCAAAATTTTAATAACTTATTACAACTCCGGATGTTTTTTGCATCAAGGATGCAACATTCAAAGCCACGTCATCAACTTTCAACCCTTTCTGACATAATTTGCTATTTTTAATGCATTTACTGATTTGTTTTGAGCTAAATGGCCCTGAAATTGAAAAGCTCTATAAATGAACTCTGAAAAGGTTGAAACTTGCCATGGTATCATCATTTCACACGCAGAGCATGTGCAAAAAAGTAGAGAGGGTCATGGAAAAACTGGATGCGCCTCGTGTACAAACTGGACAATCTCTTTCGAAGTATCAGGGTTTCGGACGAAAACTCATCTGTTACATCGGCAATTCAAAATTTTAATAACTTATTGCAGATCTGGACGTCTTTTGCATTCAGTATGCACCATTCAAAGCCACGTCATCAACTTTCAGCC
>NW_025234943.1:2752-5008 GCF_018294505.1 Triticum aestivum | reverse complement strand
GAAAACGCATCTGTTACATCGGCAATTCAAAATTTTAATAACTATTTACAACTCTGGACGTCTTTTGCATGCAGTATGCACCATTTAAAGCCACATCATCAACTTTCAACCCTTTGTGACATAATTTGCCACTTTTAATGCATTTACTGATTTGTTTTGAGCAAAATGGCCCAGAAATTGAAAAGCTCTACAAATGAACTCTGAAAAGGTTGAAACTTGGCATGGTGTCATCATTTCACCCGCATAGCATGTGCAAAAAAGTAGAGAGGGTCACGGCAAAAACTGGATGCACTTCGTGTACAAACTGGACAATCTCTTTCAAAGTATCAGGGTTTTGGACGAAAACTCATCTGTTACATCGGCAATTCAAAATTTTAATAACCTATTACAACTCCGGACGTTTTTTGCATCCACCATGCAACATTCAAAGCCACGTAATCAACTTTCAACCCTTTGTGACATAATTTGCTACTTTTAATGCATTTACTGATTTGTTTTGAGCTAGATGGCCCTGCAATTGGAAAGCTCTACAAATGAACTCTCAAAAGGTTTAAAATTGGCATGGAATCATCATTTCACGCGCATAGCATCTGCAAAAAAGTTGAGAGGGTCACCGCAAAAACTGGATGCACCTCGTGTGCAAACTGGACAATCTCTTTCGAAGTATCAGGGTTTCGAACGAAAACTCATAAGTTACACCGGCAATTCAAAATTTTAATAACTTATTACAACTCCGGATGTTTTTTGCATCCAGCATGCAACATTCAAAGCCACGTCATCAACTTTCAACCCTTTCTGACATAATTTGCTATTTTTAATGCATTTACTAATTTGTTTTGAGCTAAATGGCCCTAAAATTGAAAAGCTCTATAAATGAACTATGAAAAGGTTGAACCTTGGCATGGTATCATCATTTCACCTGCATAGCATGTGCAAAAAAGTAGAGAGGGTTTCGGACGCACGTCGTGTACAAACTAGACAATCTCTTTCGAAGTATCAGGGTTTCGGACGAAAACTCATTTGTTACACCGGCAATTCAAAATTTTAATAACTTATTACAACTCTGGACGTCTTTTGCATTCGGCATGCACCATTCAAAGCCATGTCATCAACTTTCAACTCTTTCTGACATAATTTGCTATTTTTAATGCATTTACTGATTTGTTTTGAGCTAAATGGCCCTGAAAATGAAAAGCTCTACAAATGAACTCTAAAAAGGTTGAAACTTGGCATGGTGTTATCATTTCACCCGCATAGCATGTGCAAAAAAGTAGAGAGGGTCACGGCAAAAACTGGATGCACTTCGTGTACAAACTAGACAATCTCTTTCAAAGTATCAGGGTTTCGGACGAAAACTCATCTGTTACATCGGCAATTCAAAATTTTAATAACTTATTACAACTCTGGACGTCTTTTGCATTCAGCATGCACCATTCAAAGCCACGTCATCAACTTTCAACCCTTTGTGACATAATTTGCTATTTTTAAATCATTTACTGATTTGTTTTGAGCTAAATGGCCCTGAAATTGAAAAGCCCTACAAATGAACTCTGAAAAGGTTGAAACTTGGCATTTTTTTAATTTTTTTAGAAACTTGGCATGGTATCATCATTTCACCCGCATAGGATGTGCAAAAAAGTAGAGAGGGTTACGGCAAAAACTGGATGCACTTCGTGTACAAACTGGACAATCTGTTTCGAAGTATCAGGGTTTCGGACGAATACTCATCAGTTACCTCGGCAATTCAAAATTTTAATAACTTATTACAACTCTGGACGTTTTTCGCTTTCAGCATGCACCATTCAAAGCCACGTCATCAACTTTCAACCCTTTGTGACATAATTTGCTATTTTTAATGCATTTACTAATTTGTTTTGAGCTAAATGGCCCTGCAATTGAAAAGCTCTACAAATGAACTCTTAAAAGGTTGAAACTTGGCATGGTATCATCATTTCACCCGCATAGCATGTGCAAAAAAGTAGAGAGGGTCATGGCAAAAACTGGATGCACCTCGTGCACAAACTGGACAATCTCTTTCGAAGTATCAGGGTTTCGGACGAAAACTCATCTGTTACACCGGCAATTCAAAATTTTATGAACTTATTACAACTCCGGATGTTTTTTGCATCCAGCATGCAACATTCAAAGCCACGTCATCAACTTTCAACCCTTTCTGACATAATTTGCTATTTTTAATGCATTTACTGATATGTTTTGAGCTAAATGGCCCTGCAATTAAAATGCTCTACAAATGAA
>NW_025234943.1:0-1615 GCF_018294505.1 Triticum aestivum | reverse complement strand
GGTTGAAACTTGGCATGGTATCATCATTTCACCCGCATAGCATGTGCAAAAAAGTAGAGAGGGTCACGGCAAAAATTGGATGCACTTCGTGTACAAACTGGACTATCTGTTTCGAAGTATCAGGGTTTCGGACGAAAACTCATCTGTTACATCGGCAATTCAAAATTTTAATAACTTATTACAACTCTGGACTTTTTTGCATTCAGCATGCACCATTCAAAGCCACGTAATCAACTTTCAACCCTTTGTGACATAATTTGCTATTTTTAATGCATTTACTCATTTGTTTGGAGCTAAATGGCCCTGCAATTGAAAAGCTCTACAAATGAACCCTCAAAAGGTTTAAAATTGGCATGGAATCATCATTTCACCCGCATAGCATCTGCAAAAAAGTTGAGAGGGTCACCGCAAAAACTAGAAGCACTTCGTGGGGAAACTGGACAATCTCTTTCGAAGTATCAGGGTTTCAGACGAAAACTCATCTGTTACACCGGCAATTCAAAATTTTAATAACTTATGACAACTCCGGATGTTTTTGCATCCAGCATGCAACAATCAAAGCCACGTCATCAACTTTCAATCCTTTCTGACATAATTTGCTATTTTTAATGCATTTGCTGATTTGTTTTGACCTAAATGGCCCTGAAATTGAAAAGCTCTATAAATGAACTCTGAAAAGGTTGAAACTTGGCATGGTATCATCATTTCACCCGCATAGCATGTGCAAAAAAGTAGAGAGGGTCATGGCAAAAACTGGATGCACCTCGTGCACAAACTGGACAATCTCTTTCGAAGTATCAGGGTTTCGGACGAAAACTCATCTGTTACACCGGCAATTCAAAATTTTAAGAACTTATTACAACTCCGGATGTTTTTTGCATCCAGCATGCAACATTCAAAGCCACGTCATCAACTTTCAACCCTTTCTGACATAATTTGCTATTTTTAATGCATTTACTAATATGTTTTGAGCTAAATGGCCCTAAAATTGAAAAGCTCTATAAATGAACTCTGAAAAGGTTGAAACTTGGCATGGTATCATCATTTCACCCGCATAGCATGTGCAAAAAAGTAGAGAGGGTCATGGCAAAAACTGGATGCACGTCGTGTACAAACTAGACAATCTTTTTCGAAGTATCAGGGTTTCGGACGAATACTCATTAGTTACACAGGCAATTCAAAATTTTAATAACTTATTACAACTCTGGACGTTTTTCGCTTTCAGCATGCACCATTCAAAGCCACGTCATCAACTTTCAACCCTTTGTGACATAATTTGCTATTTTTAATGCATTTACTAATTTGTTTTGAGCTAAATGGCCCTGCAATTGAAAAGCTCTACAAATGAACTCTGAAAAGGTTCAAACTTGGCATGGTATCATCATTTGACCCGCATAGCATGTGCAAAACAGTAGAGAGGGTCACCGGAAAAACTGGATGCACTTTGTGTGCAAACTGGACAATCTCTTTCGAAGTATCAGGGTTTCAGACGAAAACTCATTTGTTACACCGGCAATTCAAAATTTTAATAACTTATTACAACTCCGGACGTTTTTTGCATCCAGCATGGAAAATTCAAAGCCACGTCATCAACTTTCAACCCTTTCTGACATAA
>NW_025234942.1:0-6606 GCF_018294505.1 Triticum aestivum | reverse complement strand
TTCCTACCTCGTGCACCTATTGATTTGTTGCCTCTTCCATCTTCGGAGAAGGTTAATTTTGATGCTAAACAACATGCTGAATTGATTTTAAAAATGCATGAGTTAACTAAGGAAAACATTGAGCGTATGAATGCTAAATATAAACTTGCTGGAGATAAGGGTAGAAAACATGTTGTGTTTGCACCTGGAGATCTTGTTTGGTTACATTTGCGTAAGGATAGATTTCCTGATTTGCGCAAATCAAAGCTAATGCCACGTGCTGATGGTCCCTTTAAGGTGTTAGAGAAAATAAATGATAATGCATATAAACTTGAGCTGCCTGCAGATTTTGGGGTTAGTCCCACTTTTAACATTGCAGATTTGAAGCCTTATTTGGGTGAGGAAGATGAGTTTCCGTCGAGGACGACTTCATTTCAAGAAGGGGAGGATGATGAGGACATCAATACCATTGTTACACCCACAGCCCCTACTGCTTCATGGCTCGACCATGTTACGTGTACCTCAAATTGAAGATGCCTGGTCCCAAGGGTGTGATCACCATTACTGGCAATCGGAAAAAGGCAGAAGAGTGCTTTTAGAAGGGCTCAAAGATCGCCGATGCTCAGATAACAGTGGTAGAGCTGTAGGAATACCAGAAAACTGCAGACCCGAGTGATTTATTGCGAGCCAAGAAGCCCGCCACAGAGTCAGCATTCCAGTCGCCCGGTGAGACGAAGCCCGTTCACATTCACCCGACCGACCCCAGTGCTGCTCTGACTCATATCTCCACAACATTCGACTCTAAATAGGAAGAAGCGCTCATCCAGTTCCTCTGTGAGAACTGGGACATCTTCGCATGGAAGCCTGCTGACATGCCGGGTGTTCCCAGGGGGCTGGCTGACCATCGTCTACGAGTCGACTCGAAAGTGAAACCTGTCAAAGAACATCTTCGACGGTCCACCGTCCAGAAGAGAAAGGCCATTGGCGAGGAGGTGGCTCGGCTCCTGGCAGCAGAGTTTATTCGAGAGATTTACCACTCCGAGTGGCTCGCCAATGTTGTCATGGTCCCCAAGAAGGACAAGTCACTTCGCATGTGCATTGATTTCAAACATATCAATCGGGCCTGCCCGAAAGATCATTTTCCTCTCCCCCGCATCGACCAAATAGTCGACTCGACTGCGGGATGTGAACGCCTGTCTTTTTTAGACGCCTATTCCGGTTACCATCAGATCCGTCTGTATGGACCCGACGAGATCAAAACAGCTTTCATCACTCCATTCGGGTGCTTCTGCTATGTCACCATGCCATTCGGCCTCAAGAATGTCAGAGCCACGTTCATGAGGATGATTCAGAAGTGTTTACTCACTCAAATCAGTCGGAATGTGGAAGCATACATGGATGATATTGTGGTCAAATCACGGAAGGGTTCCGACCTGTTGACTGACCTTGCTGAAACATTTGCCAATCTCAGGAGGTATGATATCAAGCTTAATCCATCAAAGTGCACATTCGGAGTTCCTGGCGGAAAGTTACTCGGTTTTCTCGTTTCCAAACGAGGAATCGACGCCAACCTAGAAAAAGTTGGCACTATAATCCGAATGAAACGCCCTTTGCGTGTGCACGATGTCCAGAAGCTTACTAGATGCTTGGCCGCTTTAAGTCGATTCATCTCTCGTCTCGGTGAAAAGGCATTGCCTCTTTACCGACTGATGAAGAAGTCAGACAAGTTCGAGTGGACTCCAGAAGCTGATGTAGCGTTTGCAGAGCTAAAAGTTCTGCTCTCCACCCAGCCGGTGCTTGCTGCCCCAATCAGCAAAGAGCCTTTGTTGCTTTACATTGCAGCCACAGGACAAGTCGTCAGTACAGTACTTACGGTCAAGCGGCAAGAAGAAGGAAAAGCCTTCAAAGTTCAGCGCCCAGTTTATTATCTTTCTGAAGTATTGACCCCATCAAAGCAAAGATACCCTCATTATCAGAAGCTTGTATATGGGATTTATATGACCACGAAGAAGGTTTCTCATTACTTCTTTGACTATTCCATTGCAGTCGTCAACGACGCCCCATTGTCAGAGATTCTGCACAACAGAGATGCAACTGGTCGAGTGGCGAAATGGGCGATTGAACTCCTTCCCCTTGATATCAAGTTTGAGGCAAAGAAAGCCATCAAGTCCCAATCTGTAGCAGATTTCATTGCCGAGTGGATTGAACAGCAGCTACCGACTCAAGTTCACTCGGAGCACTGGACCATGTTCTTTGATGGTTCTAAGATGCTGAATGGTTCCGGTGCTGGGGTAGTGTTGGTTCCCCCCCGAGGAGATAAGCTCAGATATGTGATCCAGATCCACTTTGATTCCTCCAACAATGAAGCAGAATACGAAGCACTTTTGTATGGGTTGTGTATGGCCATTTCACTCGGCGTCCGTCGCCTTATGGTTTATGGCGACTCAGATTTGGTGGTCAATCAGGTGAAGAAGGAGTGGGACGTCAGAAGCCCAGCCATGACTAGTTACTGCAATGCAGTGAGAAAGCTTGAGAAGAAATTTAAAGGGTTAGAGCTCCATCATGTACCCCGACTGAAAAATCAAGCGGCTGATGATTTGGCAAAGATAGGTTCCAAGAGAGAAGCCATTCCCAGTAATGTGTTTTTCGAACACATCCATACTCCATCAGTTCAAGAGGATCCTTTCACCGAAGAAGCTCCACAGCCAAAAAGTGTCACAGATCTGACTGAAGTTGAAGTTCCAGCGGTGGTCGACCTGATCATGGAAGCTTTGGTCATCACTCCCGACTGGACAGAGCCGTACATCGCGTATATCCTAAGGAAAGAGCTCCGAGAGAATGAAGAAGAGGCTCGACAGATCGTCCGTTGATCCAAAGCCTTTACTGTGATAAAGGGACAATTGTACAGAGAAAGCGCGACTGGAGTCGGTCAGAAATGTATAACGCCAGAAGAAGGTCGGATAATCCTTGACGATATCCACTCGGGGACCTGTGGTCATCATGCGTCCTCTCGGACCATTGTGGCTAAAGCATACCGAGCGGGATTTTACTGGCCAAGAGCAAATGAAATGGCAAAGGAAATAGTCGACAAGTGTGAAGGATGTCAATTTTATTCCAATATGTCACACAAGCCCGCCTCAGCCTTGAAGACCATTCCACTCGTCTGGCCCTTCGCTGTGTGGGGATTGGATATGGTTGGACCACTGAGAACTAGCAGGAGTGGCTTCACCCATGTACTGGTGGCAGTCGACAAGTTCACTAAGTGGATTGAAGCTAAACCTATCAAGAATCTTGATGCCGGCACTACTGTCAGCTTCATCAGGGAGTTGATATTCAGATATGGAGTTCCACATAGCATCATCACTGATAATGGGTCAAACTTCGATTCTGACGAATTCAGAGCCTTTTGCGCCTCTCAAGGCACACAAGTCGACTATGCTTCAGTCGCTCACCCCCAGTCGAATGGTCAAGCGGAACAAGCAAATGGTCTAATTCTCAAAGGACTGAAACCCCGGTTGATGCATGATCTTAAGCATGCAGCAGGAGCGTGGGTCGACGAACTTCCTTCAGTTCTTTGGGGATTGAGGACCACTCCTAACCGGTCGACTGGGTGAACTCCATTCTTTCTGGTTTATGGAGTTGAAGCAGTCCTGCCGAGTGACCTGCTTCACAATGCACCCCGAGTCGAACTCTACACTGAAGATGAAGCAGAGCAAGCCCGGCAAGACGTAGTCAACCTTCTAGAAGAAGAAAGAGAAATGGCCATGGTCCAATCGACTATCTATCAGCAGGACTTGCGTCGATTCCATGCCAGAAACATGAAGAGTCGAGCCTTCCAAGAAGGAGATTTGGTTCTCCGAGTGGATCAGCAGAAACCACACAAGCTTGCCCCTACTTGGGAAGGTCCCTTCATCGTCACCAAAGTCGTCCACAATGGAGCGTACCATCTTTACAATGTCGGTCACCAGATTGACGAGCCTCGAGCTTGGAACGTGGAGCTGCTCCGCCCCTTTTATACTTAAGTATTCACTCGGATGAGATGTAATAGAAGTACTTCTGTAGTTTATTTATCAAAGACAAGAGTGTTATAATTTTCTCCTGTGATTGTTGTTACTTTCGTTTGCATGAGAAATCCCCCAGTGGGTGGCTTAGCTGCGAATCCGTTTCGCCTAAGTTTGTAAAAAAAAATCCTTGCCGAGTGGTGAGCCAGCCTCCCACTCGGAGGCTTAGCTGTGAATCCGTTTCGCCTAAGTACTTTAAAATCCTACCAAGTGGTGAGCCAGCCTCCCACTCGGAGGCTTAGCTACAGTCCAATACTCGCCTAAGTGTTTATAACCCTACCGAGTGATGAGCCAGTCTCTCACTCGGAGGCTTAGCTGCAATCAAGTACTCTCCTAAGTGTATGAAATCCTATAGAGTGATGAGCCAATCTCCCACTCGGAGGCTTAGCTGCAGTCCAGTACTCGCCTAAGTGTTTAAAACCCTACCAAGTGGTGAGCCAGCCTCCCACTCTGAGGCTTAGCTGCAGTCAAAGTACTCGCCTAAGTATTTAATACAATGTGCGCTCCGCAAGGAGGACGAGGTGCAGGTCGACTGCTACCTTCTCCTTCCGAGCTACGCCACAAATACAATGTGCGCTCCGCAAGGAGGATGAGGTGCAGGTGATAGAGGCGGAGGTGTCCCGATCTTTCTATGAGATGATAACTATCGATTTGGTGGAGACGACTTTGATGATCCGACTACAAACATGCACGACGTTGCGCCTTAGCAATCGCTAAATCAACTCCGAGAGGTTATTGAACACGCCGGAGCATGATCAACCTGACCACGAAGGTCTATTCCTGCAAACTATCGAAGAACAAGCAAGAATATGATAAAGCAATATGAATATTGCGAATATATATGAAGTACTAATAAAGGTGGGGATCCGTAAGTGGTCTTGGTCTGGTCGTTGGACACAAACGAAGTATACGAAGTTGCAATGGCTAACTTTTAACTAAACAAATCCCAAAGTCTAGACGGTGCCCTAAGGCCTATATATATGGAGGAAGAGGGGGGAATTTCGTGGCCCTTGGTGGAGGGGTCCGAAATCAACCCTATCTCTTGTTTCCCCACACATACGGACTCTAAAAATAGCCTATACTTATGTATTTCGAAATTACATGGGCCTGGCCCAATAAAAAGGTGACGCAGCACCTATAATAGCTTTTGGACGAAAGTTATGAAGTGGCATCTTGTATATTTCGTCCAAGGCTTCATGCACTCGTTACGGTGGCTTCAAAGACCTGAAATCATCACTTGTAACTCTGTTCTTGTTCCCCTTGCGCATGCCATCATCTCCATGCTTTTTCTTGCTCCAATGTTCATCCTTCTCCAAGCTAGGCCCTTCATCTGTAAGCAAAACAAAGGTATCCAATTTAGGCAGCATCATATTCTCATGAACATTAGAATCATTACCAAGAAATGAAAGTACCTGTAAATTTAGTTGGCGTGCGCGAGCTCTAGTAATTGGTCCAGTATGTATAGCAGCAGGGGCTGTGGGTGTAATAATGGTATTGATGTCCTCATCAGCAGGTCAGCCGCTACCTTCTTGATGTAGGGTCGAACCCTAAGTGGACGATCTTTCACGTTTGGAGTGGATCCTACGGGGAATCACGAAGAACACGCGGAAGCACAAAGCGGAAACACGGGGAAAACGAGAGAGAGAATCACTAAACCGACATAGAATCAATCACACGAGTGCTAGATCACCGACAACATAGAGTGACATAAGATCCACAATCAACCAAGGTAAGGATACAAAGGAATAGTTCTTCTCCGTACGGAGGTCTTGATGGTCTTCCCTAGAAAGGGGTCTTGAATCTGCTTGGGGGATCTTCTCCGAAGAGGTCCTGAGCTCCGAGGAGAAGTAGCCAAGTGGATGAGCAAGTCTCTCACACAAAATATGAGCTAAACCTATGCTACCCGTACCAGGAGGTGGGGGCGTCCTATTTATAGTCTTAGTGCAAATGGAAGTCAAAGAGAAGGGATACAAGGGCTCCAGCCCGAGGGTGCGGTCACTCAGGTGTCGGTCGTCCGAAAGGCGTCGGACGTCCGGAGGCTCGGGACGGTCCGGATGTCCGGTCGGGCTCGGGCGTCCGTAGAATCAGCTCCATCGTGGGCGCGTCGGACGTCCGGAGGGGGTCGGTCGTCCGGAGCTTCGTGATGGTCCGGACGTCCGGAAGGCGTCGGTCGTCCGTAGATTCGGTTCAGGCGTGCATCGGCCGGACGTCCGGTGGTCTCGGTCGTCCGTAGATTCGGTTCGGGTGCCAGCTGTCGGATGTTCGGAGGGCGTCGGTCGTCCGTGGCCTGGGAATCGTCGGATGTCCGGGCTTGGTCGGACGTCCGATGCCTGTAGCTTCAGCAGCATCTCTTCTTCTTCTTCAACATGCTTGGGGTCCTCGCCGTCTTGGCTCTTGCAAGTAGTTGATCCTTGGCTCACCCCCATGTACCTGATTACACATAGAGTCTCCGAATGAGGTAGTAGCCATGTCTCGTGAGTAGGAAGAGGGAGTTCAGAGAGGAGCGAGTTCACCTTATCTTTGATAGCCTTAGCTCGGGCTCTTGTCATGGGTCCAAGTGGTGTTG
>NW_025234941.1:0-6607 GCF_018294505.1 Triticum aestivum | reverse complement strand
CTAATGCTGATCTAGGGTTGAAGAAGGAAGGCTTACCGGCTTCACAGGAGCGGCGGAGAAGTGCTGCAGTTCTCTGGTACGATCAGGTTGATGCAGCGGCCAGTGACGATGCAGAGCTTGAAAGTCGAGGGCGGCGGCGGAGCTGTAGGGCTCGGGAGTCGCGAGGAGGAAGAAGAATCACGAAAGGGGAAAGAAAAAGACCTTCCGGTCCTATTTATAAGGCGAATGGATAAGTAAGGCAAACGCAGGAATCGAGGAGCCTGAAACGGAGAATGGAGCACAACTGTCGCCTCGGTTTTCGGAGATCAATTAGTAAAAGGGAAATCTTTATGAGTTTTTTACACAGATGACGTCACGGCGGTTTACGGCGATTTTAGAAGATGACGTCACGGTGATTTACAAGGTCAACACGAAGATGTTCAAATCAGAATTTTTCTAAATTGAAGATTGACATGAACAGGTTCAAACCAATCTGGGCCTAATGTTAGGGATATAACTACCGAGTATAAACCGTCCAGGAGGGGCCAGATTACACTCACAAGGAGTCCTGTATAAGAGCCCATGAAGATGAAGGATATGGCGCTTTAACTATGGAAGCTTAGAGGCCCAGAGCCCAATGGCGGATTAGGGCCCATAGTAGTAAACCGCCATAGATGTATAACTTGTATTGTAAGTTAGGGAAAGGAAGAAACCGAGCCAGACACTTGTATGAGCCGGCCTTGGGATTCTGTAGACCGGCCGGGCGTCAACCTATGTATATAAAGGGACGACCCGGCGGCGGTTCAGGGACAAGAAAAAGAATAGCTCGAGAGATAGGTAAAGCGGATTCGCTCCCTGCTCATCGAGATCAATCAATCCTACAACAACTGGATTGTAGGCTTTTACCTTCACCGCAAGGGGCCGCACTAGTATAAACTTCATGTGTCCTTTGTTCCGCTTTAACCCCTTTAAGCTAATCTCGTTGCGATGGCTCCATGACTAAGTCCTTCCGCTAGGACATCTGATGTGTTAATTCCATGACAGCCTTTTAAAGATCCATGATATCAGTGGGCCAACTAAGGCCCGATATATGTTCCGGCCTGGTAATGGCTAGTGAGCTAATTGGGCCCAAAAAGGCTTGGTCAACATCTCGGCCTGCTGAAGGCCCGTCAACGACTAGTGAAAATTGAGGCCGAACATGCATTTTGGCCTGCTAAAGGCCCGTGGTTTCATCTCGGCTGTAACAGGCCAGTACAATATTCAACCTGTTAATGGCCCAACGCTACCTGGGCCAAACTAAGTGCTAGGTCGACAAAAGGCCCAACTAAAATATAGGTGAGTGTAAATTTGGGCCTGGCGCAATGTGTGAAGGCCCCAATCATTCGGGCCCAAGAAAGACGCAGGCCGGCCCAATTGTGGCCCACTAAAAACCAGGCTTGTTAGAGTCGAATGTTTCAGCCCGGTCGACTACATCTGATTTTTTTTTCAGATAGCGAATGATGGCAGTAACTAGTAGGAATTAAGAACAAACCTACTCTATACAATAAAGAAATAATGGCATAGTAACTAAGAATAAACCTACACTATACAATAAAAGACTTAAGGTATATTAACTCCACTGGGCACCGAAGTTCGCCAGCAGTGATCATAAAGCGCAACGAAGAAGCAGATTACAAAAACTGGGCACCATTGCAGCGTAGCAAAATAATACTGAACCGAGACCAGTTCCAAGACAGTTCAAGAAAGGTTAGCCTTGTGGGGGAACTGCTGCACAAGCTGCTGAGTAAGGCTGTGACACCGGCCTAGCATGTCGGTCATAGCTTCCAGGTGTAGCTGTTTAGCAATGAGGTTCTCATTCGTGTTCTCCGCAATCTTTCCTAGAGATAGGACTTCAAGTCAAAGTTGAGTTGCAGAATGCCTTTCTGCTAGAACTTGGGACTAAAGAAGTCGAACTGATTCAGACAACGAATTCTGTGAGCTTGTCTGACTGTTAGTCTCAAGTAACTTGAACACTGCATCAATACAAGACTTAGGGGTTGTCTCGCTATCTTCAAGATGTTTTGCCTTCTTTGCTGCAATATATGTTGGGTTTGTCTCACAGCCTTCAACAGACTTGTGCATGCCATCAGACATATTACCCTGAAACAAACCAGAGAGATGAGAGGTTTTGCACGTGTATAAACAAAGATGATAACTGTGATGTCAATTCCATCCAATTTCAAATTAGAAAATAAAGAGTAAGTTCAAAATATCAATAGCATAATTTGGCATTGTTCATAATGCGGGGAGCTTCACCACACTATTGGATTACCATGTCAACAAAACAAGCATAGATGAAGGGCAATGAAAATCATTGTATCTATTTTGGATAATGTGCAGGGCATGTTGTTTATATCATCAGCCACATCAGTAAGATAAAATAGGACATGACAAGGTGCAAACGTGGGCTGCTTCACCACACACTGGATTATAGATCCACAAAAACAAGCATACATATAGGGAGTATTAAGTAATGTGCATGGTATGAATAAGGAATTTGGTTTTACAAGTAAAACTTAGAACTTACGGTTCTTGCGAACATGCATTTTGGTAGAAGCAGCAAACTAAACAGCAGTAAATGATAGGGAGTATGAGCAAATTAAACAGCAGTTGAGGATAAAGGCTTTAGAAGGACTGACTTACATTAACAGTTAACATCGGCTTTATAATGCCCTTCTCCATGTCAAGGGAAGGATAACTCAAGAATTTCTGCACAGAATCTTCTTCATAAGCATTGCGTGTACACTACATTTTGTAGAGAGTAATTATAGATATGATAATAATGGAAGGGATAGAGGATAATGAAGATAAGATGCATATTGATGCTACATAATCAACTACCAATCCCTGGAAGTACAAGCGTTACAGGACAAAATGTACTGACAAGAGCAATGGGCTACATTTCTGCACTGGCATTGTCTGTGTATTCTACTTGTTGGTAAGATTAAATATAGATTTGATCTTTTTTAGTAAATGGTGGGCGAGGGAGATAAGATGCGGAATGCTACAAAATGAACCAATCCCTCTTCCCATAATACAAGAGTGTTTTGAACACTGGTGTACTGTACAAAACGTTCTTATATTATGGGACGGAGGGAGTAGATGTTAATGTAAGTACAGTGATAGACCATGTTCAGTCCTTACAAGAGGACTGCAGAGCTAAACCTCTTCAAAAGCATTGGGTTGATTCTAAATTTACGTAAGAGTCCATAAGGATCTTATAATGTCCACCAAATGGACGATTGCGAGGCTAACATGTGCAGTGATGCTACATAATCAAATAGCTACGAAAGTAAGTATGTTCATATATGGAAAGAGGTACTCACAAGAGCAATGCAGTGTGTTGTATAGTTGCGAGATTTTCTGGTCCCTTGAGAACGAATGTTCTTCTGGTAGCAGTTTTCGTACAAGTGAGACATTAAGGCAAATGCAGAAATGTAGTTCAAATTGTGATGTGATATCATAGACAGTACCTTACGCTGCAGCCGAGACCAATGTGTAACAAGATTATTCCAATCACCGTCGGATAAATGTAGCACCGGAGACTTTACAGAAATTTCGTTCAGAGGCTTGCCATCGATGTGCGCTTGCCTCAGGTAGGAACGATACTTCATCAACGAGTGCTTGAAAAGCACAACCAACCCTTCCTCGTCATCACAATCTAGTTTGCTCCTCGCCTATTTAAAAGAATGAAATCTTGTGTCTTCTGTCAGCAGAAACATATGCAGTAATGACCATGAATAACATTAGTACATTACTTACGCGTAAGTTGCGGAGGAAGACTGGAAATTGTTCTGTGTCTGCGGTATAATCTTTCCATGAAGGAAAGATGCGCACAAAGTTCCTGACAACAACATAAGCTTCATCTTCTAAACTGGGAAGAAATGGAACAGGGGTCCCATTTGCTGCAATTGAGGCTCTCTCTGGTTCGAAAAGGGATTTGGCAACTGGATTTGGTGTACTCTTTGCTGGAATGGGGGTTTTGCATCATATAGCTGGTGCTATGTCAACTGGCATAATCATACTGTTTGCTGCAGTTGGGGTCTGCTGAGTTGGGGCATCAGAAATGACCAGTGTAGTAGGGCTAGAGTCTGCTAGAGTTGGGGTGTTTTGTGGGTCAGGTGATACTTCAACTACACCTAATGGGCTATTTGATTTATCAGGTGCCACTACCTTTTCCAAATACTTTGCTTGTGCTCCTCCATGATCAGCAATCACCCTCTTCCTTTTGAACGTCTGATACACAAGAACAACATTTGAATGGATAAATATGGTATGATGACAGATGGAATATGTACTGAAAATGGATAGGCAGGGCGTATTCACATACATGATGTGTAAACTAAGCTAATGGCAGTTCAACAAAGTAGAAGCAATGCAAAGCAGCAGTTGCAAGATATGTGCGAGCAATGTAACCTTAGAAAGTTAGAGCAAGTACCTTGATGGGTGAATAAGATAGGGCATCTTCCTCTGACACCTCCACTAGGGAGCTACATTGACTTAGGTCTCCCTCTAGCTCAGAATCACTGTTAGGATCATATTCTGAGCATGAATTTGTAGGTGGAGAGCGTTTGCATTGCATTGCATCCAGACTTGATTTTAGTCCCTTAATGCCAAGTTTGACAGCCATGGCATTGTTCTGCTTTATTCTTTTCATGCGCACAAGCTCATAATCATTATGATGCTGTTCAGAATCTGAGATTCATGAAAACATAAAAAGTAGTTAGATTATCTATGGAATGCATTGCGGATTCAACTCGAAGAGTGTCTCCCTATAAACCCCTGCATATGCAAAGTTCACCCCCAACAGTGCTGACCAGACCACACACAGAAATACAAACCCCTTATGTCTCTATAACAGGCAGGCACACATTTCAAAACTGAAGTAGGAACATTAGAATCATATGAAATTCGTATTTGAACAAATAAACTTAGCAATTATGAGTGGCATAATGTTTAGCTTCAAGGGTGGAGTGTTGCTAGTGCGACACAAAGCAAGTAGGCAGATTGTATTCCATGTAAAAGATCGAAACCTATGTAAAAGCTGGAAATGACACTTTCTTTCTATACAATGCAGTGTTCGTTGCCCACACATGATGGAAGAGATCACATAGAGAAATACTATTCACTCATGTCTACGGTTCTAGTATTTAGAAACAGGGTGGTCCACCCTAAAAGAATATTGACAACAAATATGACAAGGCAAGCATAGATGTAGTGAATCAATCATTTACTTGTGAGCTTACTAGGACAAGTATGCAGAATTGTAACTGCAGTAAGAGACCATCCAAAATCTGAATGAAGAAGTTTGTCTAGCACTTATTGTTTGCAACTAATCGACATGAATAATTGGATATTATACCGACTGAGTAAGAAAGACAAGTAAAATTGTCAACAAACCTGGCTTGCAGTAGTAATCTGGGTCAATGTCACTATGACCAACAATCCAAAATGACTAGTGTCTGTTCCGAGGGCCGAAATTTTGAAAACCCTGTGAACTTTAGAGGTACTAAAGATTACCGAAATACATTTGAACCATTAAGTGCAGGTAGCACTGAGCACACAACAAATCCTAATGACAGTCATGCCTAATGAGTAATGAATCAATTAGAAAATGGGTGATGAGGAGTGGCTATCGAGTGTTGAGGACGTATCTCAGGATAAATTCGGTTGGCTTGGTGGGAGCTGCACGCCTGAGCACTGAACAGACTGGGAAGGTAGGCACGGCGGCGCGCCCGGGAAGCGGTGACGCTGTTGGGCGAGCGGTTCCTGGCCTCCTGTTAGTCCGGCGTCTCCTCCTAGAGTCATGCCGTCTGGGGACGGCAAGTTGCCAGTGAGGCAGGCGGCTGGGGGCGAGTAGAGATCGGAAGCACGCAGCAGAATAGAGGGGAATTGGGGCCTGGGATGACCCAAAATCCTAGGGTGGGCCGGCCCACCATGGGCACCCTGTAGAGATACACACCCGAGCGGCGAAAATGCATTTTCGAAACTAATATAGGAACATTTAGCTGACCAATTAAACAACTCTGTTTTAATAATATCAGATTCGTATTTGAACAACTAAGCTTGTTTAGCTTGATGGGTGGAGCAGTGTTATTATGACACGAAGCACGTATTCTGATCGTATAGTGATCATAAAAGGGGGAAACTCTAAGCATATTTTTTTAGCAAAAGAGGGTTTCCCCTCCGATTTCTATTAAAGAAACCACCACGGAACCAACATGAATAATTAAACCCTAAGCATGATCAATTAAACCATATTATGGTTGTGCCATGGCAGATTCGAAGCTGCAAACCGGAGAAATGATATTTACCATCCATTGTTTGCTTCGAACTAAGAACTAAATTTTAAGAGCTGAAAAGAAAGTAGAGTAACCAAGTTAAGATCTACTTTCTGGTTGAGATCAAAAAGTTGAGGAGATATGAAGTACCACCTCTCTTGCGGCACCGTGTAGGCATCGGGGGTGCGATGGCTGTCGGTGGCGTTGAAGCAGATCTGTGACGGTAGACGGGTGCATCAGGGGATAAGTCCCGTTGCGGTGGAAGAGAAGGTTGTGTGAGCGGCCCCGGCAAAGAGGACGACGGCGCC
>NW_025234940.1:0-6608 GCF_018294505.1 Triticum aestivum | reverse complement strand
TGGGGCTGCAGCTCGCGTTCGAGCGAACGGAGGGCACAGGCGGTAGCTACGAGGCAGCAGGAGCACATCGAGCTACTACGCGAGGCGGAGGTGCTCGAGGGCATGGAGCTCGCCGGCCATGGCGGACGGCGGCTTCGGGCGCTCGCGGGGCAGCGGCTACAGGGCACGCGCGAGAGAGAGAGGTGAGGGGAAAGGAAGAGGGGCTCACGGCGGACTCGCAGAGCAGGCCGGTGTGCTCGGGGACGTCCTGCGTCCGGCGAATCGACGGCGATGGCGGCGAGGTCGATCTCCGGCGTCGGTGGTGAAGAAGACAACGGCGTCGGCGATGGAGCGCGTCCGGAGGTGCGTGGCTTGACGAGGAGGTAGAGGGGGTTGTGGCGAAGCTCGGAAGCGGTTCGGGGAGGCGAGGGGAGGCCAGTGGCCATGGCAACGGCGAGCGATGGCGACAGCTGCGCTCGGGTGCGCTCGGGGAAGAGAGAACCAGGGAGGAGGGAGAGCGAGAGGGAGGGGAAAAGGACCGGGGCGGCTGCGTGGCGACGTGCGATCCATCCAGAGCGGCGAGGGAAGGACAGGCAGACAGGGAGGGAGGAGGCGTGGCGCGGTGGCGCGCGCGCGCGCGCCGGCCACACTCCGTTCCCCTGTCGGGGAGGAAGACGACAGAGGAGGGGGAGCCTGGTGGGCTGGGCCACCTCCTGGCTGGGCCGGCCTGCTGCGGCTGGGCTGCACAGGGGAAGCCCCAGGTAAGCCCCTCCTTCTTTTATTTCTGTTTTTCTATTTTTTTCTGACATTTGTTTGATTTAATAAATATATTAAATCATTTAATTTTATTATGCCAATTTTTGTAGGGGCTAATGGTATTATTCCAGAGCTCTTTTATAAATGGCATAATTTTTGGACCATATTTCATATATATAGAAATATATTTCCAATGCAAATATTTATCGAATTAATCCAAATGGCCAAAATAAATGTCCATGAGCTCCTAAAAATATTGTTTTGATTTTTATCTCTGTCCAATATTTTCAGAGGGCAACATGAGCATTTTCTTGGACCCTTTTGGAGAAATTTTTATCTGGGTCATTTTCAGAAATGATTCTGAGGGTTCCACCAATCCTCATTTCAAATTTAAATGAAATTTAAATATGATGCACAATTGGCTAGCTAGCCTAGGTCATACCAGACTAGGGATGTGACAACTCGCCCCCACTTGAAAGAATCTGGTCTCGAGATTCAGGGGTCGACGGAAAGAAAGCGGGGTACTCCAGTCGAAGACGATCTTCTCGCTCCCAAGTAGCCTCTCTCTCGGAATGATGAGACCACTGAACTTTGAGAAACTTGATGTTCTGACGTCGGGTAACACGCTCTGCTTGATCAAGAATGCGAACCGGGTACTCTCGGTATGTGAGGTTATCTTGGAGATCAAGCGTTTCGTGGTCCACTCCGCGGATAGGATCCGAGAAGCAACGCCTGAGTTGAGAGACGTGGAAGACATCATGAACTCGAGAAAGATGTGGGGGTAGTTCCAACTGGTAGGCAACCTCTCCTCGTTTAGCGAGAATGCGAAAAGGACCAATGTAACGAGGAGCCAACTTGCCCTTGATACCGAAACGATGGGTACCCTTCAAAGGAGTAACCCGAAGGTAAGCTTGGTCGCCAATTTCATAAGTCATATCCTTATGATGACGATCGTACTGACTTTTCTGACGAGACTGGGCTGTTTTCAAATTCTCACGAATGATGCGAACTTGCTCTTCTGCCTCCTGGATCATATCCGGTCCAAAGAATTGTCTTTCACCGGTTTCTGACCAGTTCAAAGGGGTTCGACATCTTCGTCCATAGAGAACCTCAAAAGGAGCTTTCTTGAGGCTGGATTGGTAGCTATTGTTATAAGCAAACTCGGCGAAAGGAAGACATTTCTCCCAATCCATACCGAATGAGATAACGCAAGCTCTGAGCATGTCTTCGAGAATTTGATTGACCCGTTCCACCTGACCACTCGACTGAGGGTGGAAAGCGGTACTGAAGGAAAGATGGGTTCCCATGGCAGTTTGGAAACTCTCCCAGAAGTGAGAAGTGAAAAGACTGCCACGGTCTGAATTGATCTCTAGTGGAACACCATGAAGTGACACTATTCGAGAAATATATAGGTCAGCAAGCTGACTAGCAGTAATACTCTCTCGAACAGGGAGGAAGTGAGCCACTTTGGAAAGACGATCAACGACTACGAAGATAGCGTTATTCCCTCTTTTGGTCCTGGGAAAGCCGGTGATGAAGTCCATACCAACTTTATCCCATTTCCATTCAGGAATAGCTAAAGGCTGAAGGGTGCCAGCAGGTCTTTGATGCTCTGCCTTAACGCGACGACAAACGTCACATTTAGCAATGAACTCAGCGATTTCTCTCTTCATCCTAGTCCACCAGAACCTCTGGCGTAGGTCCTGATACATCTTAGAGCTACCGGGATGAATTGTGAGAGGAGATTCATGCGCCTCCTTAAGAATCAACTGCCGAAGATGTTGCTTCTTGGGAACCACCAAGCGATTCTCAAAGAAAACAACACCGCGATCATCCATAGAGAAACATCCACCAACTCCCTTCTTAATGTTCCTCTTGATCCGGGTAATCCCCGTATCATGTTTCTGGGCTTCGATGATAAGATCCACAAGGGTAGGTTTCGCCACCAAGGTAGAAAGGAATCCGCGAGGCGCAATGTGAAGGTTAAGCTTACAGAATTCCTCATGGAGAAGTGGTTGGCCTTGCTGCAACATGAGATTGTTGCAATAGGATTTACGGCTTAGAGCATCAACCATGACATTGGCTTTGCCTGGGGTGTAGGTAATCCCTAGATCATAATCTGTGATCAACTCCAACCAACGTCTTTGCCTAAGGTTCAGATCCGGTTGGGTGAAGATATACTTGAGACTCTGGTGATCGGTGTAGATCTCGCAATGTTTACCAAGGAGGTAATGTCGCCAAGTCTTGAGTGCATAGACTACGGCTGCAAGCTCTAGATCATGTGTAGGATAATTCTCCTCATGTGGATGCAACTGTCGAGATGCATAGGCAATCACATGACGATCCTGCATAAGAATGCAACCTAGTCCTTGTCGTGAGGCGTCGCAGTAGATAATAAAGTCTTTAGTGAAATCCGGTGGCACAAGTATGGGAGCAGAAGTCAGGCGTCTTTTCAGTTCCTGAAAACTGTACTCACGCTGTGGGGACCACTCAAACTTTTTATCTTTCTTGAGAAGTTCCGTGAGGGGTTTGGCTACTTTGGAGAAGTTTTCAACAAAGCGGCGGCAATAGCTGGCTAGACCAAGGAAACTCCTAACTTGTTTAACGGTCTCAGGTGGAGTCCAATCGAGAACGGCTTGAACTCTCTCGGGATTGACAGCAATGCCCTTACCAGAGATTACGTGGCCTAGGTAGGTCACTTCTGGCAACCAAAATTCACACTTGGAGAACTTGGCATAAAGGCGGTGCTCTCTGAGTTTTTCTAACACAAGTCTAAGATGTTCGGCATGCTCTTCCTCGTTCTTCGAGTAAATAAGAATATCATCGAGGTAAACCACGACGAACTTATCTAAGTACTCCATGAAGATCGAGTTCATCAAGCAGGAGAATGTGGCTGGGGCGTTGGTTAGACCAAAGGACATGACCGTGTACTCGTACTGACCATAACGAGTGACAAAAGCTGTCTTGGGAATGTCCCCGTTTCTGATCTTGATTTGGTGGTAGCCTAACCTTAAATCCATCTTGGAAAAGACTGAGGATCCAGCGAGCTGATCATACAGGTCGTTGATCCTGGGAAGCGGATACTTGTTCTTTATCGTGACCAAATTAACGGGATGATAATCTACAACCATCCGGTCCGTACCGTCTTTCTTCTTGACAAAGAGGACGGGGCAAGCCCAAGGAGAAGAACTAGGACGGATGAAACCCTTTTGCAAGGACTCATCGAGTTGTTTCTTAAGCTCGGCTAGTTCTAGGGGTGCCATCTTGTAAGGTCTCCGGGAGATTGGAGCTGTTCCTGGGATAAGATCTATGACAAACTCTACTTCTCTGTCAGGTGGAACACCTGGCAGTTCCTCTGGAAAGACATCCGGAAAGTCACGGACTACCGGGATATCTTCAAGGTCTGGAAGAGGGCTGGCATTAAGAGAATAGAGCTGACGCTTTGCAACTCTAGTGGAGACGGTGACTATCTTGCCAGATGGGTGTGTAAGTTGAACAGATCTTGTGTAACAATCAATATTGGCATGATGAGCTGTCATCCAGTCCATACCCAAGATGATGTTAATATCTGAAGACTTGAGGGCTACAAGTGATGCAAGGAATACAAGTCTGTCAACAAGGATTTCGTTACCATGGCTTACACTAGAGGTTTGCCATTTGGATCCAGGAGTTTGGATGACTAGCGGAGTTGGCATTTCACAAAATGACAGGTTGTGCAAGTTAGCATAGCTTTCAGAAATGAAGGAGTGAGATGCTCCAGTATCAAATAGAACTGATGCTGGGTGACAATTGACAAGGAGTGTGCTAAGAACGACATCTGGATCATCATGAGCGTCTTTAGCTGAGACGTGATGCACACGTCCACGTTCAGTGGGGGCTGACTTGACACTGATCATCTTGCGTGATGGCTTAATACAGCCAACAGTCTTCTCGGGCTGGGGTGGAGCATAACTAGTCTGAGAGCAATCACGTGCATAGTGTCCTGGCTTCCCGCATGTGAAGCAAGTCCCTGAGGTTGGACGGGGACCCGCACTGACAAACGGTCTACCAGTAGGCCCGGGTGGAACATACGACTGAGCTGGAGAAGGCACCACATAGGATGGCCTCGGTGCATATCCGGAAGGAAGAGCGGAGTTTGGAACCCAAATCCGGCGCTTCTGGGAACTAGAACCGGAGGAAGATCCCAAATCACGGGTGTGCTTACGAGACTCCTCGTAAGTGAGTTGAGCTGTCTCTGCATTGATGGCCTTGTTCACAAGGGCTTGGAATGTATCACAATGATGCAGGTGAAGATCACGACGCAACTTGGGGTTGAGACCCTTCCGGAACCTAGCTTGCTTCTTGGCGTCCGTGGACACTTCTTCTGTGGCATAGCGGGCAAGGTTCTCGAATTCTCTGCTATAAGCATCAACAACCATCTTACTCTGGGTGAAACTACAGAACTCTTCTCTCTTGCGATCAATAAGGGCCTGGGGAATGTGATGCTCGCGAAAAGCCTCAGTGAAATCCTTCCAGGTAGGAATCTGGCCAGCTGGAAGCATAGCCTCATAGTTCTGCCACCAAAGACTAGCAGGACCTTCTAGGTGATATGTGGCATAAGTGACCTTGTCATCTTCAGCTACGTTCGCGGAACGCAGCTTATGGGTGATGCTACGGAGCCAGTCATCTGCATCGAGTGGCTCGATGGAATGATGAAAGGTAGGTGGGTGCAAGCGGATAAAGTCATGAATGGTCACAGATCCCTTGAACTGATGTGCGGTATTCTCCTCGATACGTGCCAACAAACGATTAGACTCACGCTTGTTCCTCTCCATCTCTAGCATGAGCTCTGACAACGAAGGCTGGTCAGGAGGATCCTCATCCCTACCATCTCCATGGTTCTGGCTACGAGCGACGGAACTTCGCTTAGCCGATGACATCCCGAGAAACGAACCAAGGACGGAATCAGCATCAACTAAAGACTATGGAATGTAGGACAAGGAGTTAGTATCACTCGAACTCCTAGGGCAATTTCGGCAGCATAACGGCAGTAAAATGCTCAGAATGAGACATCATACTAAAAATGGGGTAGTACAACAACTCAACATCACCACTCAAGGTTCTGGGATAGTACTAAACAGACTACACTGGAATTACTCAAAACTGGGTATGACTCTGATCAACCAGTCCTATGGGACTACGGAGTAGTAACACGTGATCCTGATAGACGGAAGAGAAGCCTAGTTCCTTAATCCCGTCGGAAAGATAGGATGACTCAGATCAGAAGGCCATGAGGTAAAGGAGTAAAAAGAGCCTTACGTTCCTTCCCACAATCAATTCCCTTACATAACTAAAGAATTTCTAGACTCAACTTCGACCAGTTTGGCTTGGTAATCCTACAGGCAGTCAGGCTCTGATACCAAAGCTGTCAGGACCCCGACTCGATGTCACATCGATCTAGCCGGTAACACCTCATATCACTTTGCGGCCTCACGCACGGTATCCCCACGGGTGTCGTCTTACCTTTTCCCGGGACCGTTTGCGCCCTTTTGGCTCACGTATATGATAGTGTCGCTAGCATCCATATGATAAGGAGCCCGGGCTGACATGACTAGTCGTAAACCCAAAGTGGCACCGACCTACAGGGACAGGCATCCATGACCCAGCTTCGAACGTGTCGGTCATCAGCAAGTGGGTCCGGGCTGTAGCACTGGGCTAGCAGGACTCCGGTAAACCGGGCTGTAGCGGGCTAACAGGACTCCGGTACTCAAAGCGTGACATTTCCCCGAAGGGACAGACACAGGAACGAAGAAGGACACATGCCGGCCAGCCTAAGTGTTCCAGAGCAGTAGCAAGCTACCATGGCTTAGCGGTAACACTAGGAGACATTTCCC
>NW_025234939.1:6050-6609 GCF_018294505.1 Triticum aestivum | reverse complement strand
GGAAGGCAGAACAACCTTCCTACCTCTCCCAGCACCCCGTCCACCTCTACCTGCACCCCTCTTCTTCCCCCGACCTCGTCTATCGGCCGAAGAAGAAGCGCCCGCCAAAGGTGCTATGGGTGTATGCATGTTGTCTACTAGCGCTCTCCGAAGGTTGTGGGGTGCAATAACAACACCCCTCCCACGCGCCGAGGTAGGAGGCTCGGACCGCTCTCGACCCAAGCCCACCATCTGTCAACACCTGCAATGACAAAGAGTCAACGAAATTAGGACAACATAAACATAATAAAAAAATTAGTGTGTATCATCATCACGAACATAATAAAAAATTAAATACCTAATAACATAAACTAATTAATATTGGGGTGTCGGTGTCGGGGGTGTCGGTGTCGGGGGTGCCGTGTCGGGACCTCGGGGTGTCGTGTCGGGGGTAGGGGTGTCGGTGGTGTTGTGTCCGAGAGCTATGTCGGGGTCAGGGTGCCCCTCGGCACCCTCGGGGGTCGGGGTGTTGTGTCGGGCGTCGGGGTGTCGGTGGTGTCATGTCGAGGGTTGAGGGGTC
>NW_025234939.1:0-1426 GCF_018294505.1 Triticum aestivum | reverse complement strand
TGCACACCGCACATGGTGTTGGTGTGACCATCGATATGGCTGTCCACGATGCTGCCTATGCTGCTCTGACACGTCTTCGTGGAGAGTATCAGGAGTTGGACACCTCCCCTTTCAGGCACATTGCTATCGCATCTGATGTTGGTGCGGAGGGATACTATACTGCTGCCTACTCCACTGTCACCCGAGAGCCCTTCTACCATCAGCACCTGGTTCTGCATGCTGATGGGCTGGATCGAGCTAACCGAGCTCTTCGCCACGAGATGTACACCACCCGTCAGCACCTTTACCGTGCTCTGACGCTGCTGCACCCCTTTGTCCGATCTGGACAGGTACCACGTACTGCGATCTACCCAGCCAGGACCGTGATGCCCCACGGTGTCGGTTGGCCAGAGGTGGGAGGCTACTCTCCCGCACTTGGCCCTCTTCTGCCACCTGAGCGTCGGGTTCTACACCTGAGTATCCGCGGCCCCCAGTCTGCTGACGTGGAGGGCTATCCGTTGCCTCACTACTAGCTGTCGGGCTACGATTACCTCCACAGTACCTCTTGGGACTGATGTAGGCTTGCTAGTAGTATTAGTTGCAGTCGCCGCGAGCCTGTGTGCCGCCTATGATGTTTTAGTCTATGTACTGAACTCTATGTACTGCACTCTATGCATGACCCCTTTTGTAAGTTATGCCGACTACTATGTAGTAGTTATCGTGCTCCTTTCATTATGCATGTTTCATCATGAATGATTCTTGTCATTGCAAATTTCTCAATGCTGAACTACCCCTGTTATATATTAGCAGGATGGTAAGACCAGGTGGTCGTAGTCGTGCTGGCGATGCCCCACCACCACCTGAGTACATGGCTGGTATGATCCAACAGTTTGAACTGAACCGCCAATTCATGGAAAATATGATGGCTCAGTTTCCTCGCCCCAATATGAACCAGCAGCCAACCCAAGTGACTCTTCCAGATTTCATACGCCTCAACCCAACCATCTACCGCAGCTCAACTCAGCCCCTGGATGCTGATGACTGGCTCCGTGACATCACCTATGAGATGGAGTCTGCTGATGTAGCCCCTGCCAGCTATGTCACCTTTGCTTCCTTCTTCTTGAAGGGACCCGCAGCTCAATGGTGGGACAGCCACAGGCGTACTCTGCCAGCTGGAACAATCATCACCTGGCCAGACTTCCAAGCTGCTTTCCGTGCCCGCTTCATTCCTCAAGGAGTCATGGACCGGAAGAAGCGTGAGTTCCGCAACCTCACCCAAGGCAACAAAACTGTCGAAGCTTATCAGCGGGAGTTTCTGGACTTGTCCCGCTATGCTGAAGAAGACATTGCAACTGATGCACGCAGACAGGAGAAGTTCCGTGATGGCCTTCAAGCTGACATCAAGCTCGCACTTCTAGTGCATGACTTTGCTGATTTCGCCACCTTG
>NW_025234938.1:0-6611 GCF_018294505.1 Triticum aestivum | reverse complement strand
GTTCACCGGAGTCCTGCTAGCCCAGCACTACTGCTCTGGACACTTGACTGGCCGGCATGTGTTTCATATCGTTCCTGTGTCTGTCCCTTAGGGGAAATGTCACGCGGTGACATCCGGAGTCCTGCCTAGCCTGCTACAGCCCGGGTTCCCGGAGTCCTGTTAGCCCAGTGCTACAGCCCGGATTCGCATGCTGCTGACCGACACGTTCGATGTTGATTCATGTATGCCTGTCCCCATACGTTAGTGCCGCTTTGGGTTCACGACTAGCCATGTCGGCCCGGGTTCTCTGTCATATGGATGCTAGCGACATTATCATATACGTGAGCCAAAAGGCGCAAACGGTCCCGGGCCATGGTAAGGCGACACCCGTGGGAATACCGTGCGTGAGGCCGCAAAGTGATATGAGGTGTTACAGGCTAGATCGGTGTGACTTGGAATCGGGGCCCCGACAGCGTTGGTATCAGAGCCTGACTGCCTGTAGGATTACCAAGCCAAACTGGTCGAAGTTGAGTCTAGAAATGCTTTAGTTATATAAGGGAATTGATTGTGGAAGGGAACGTAAGGCTCTTTTTACTCCTTTACCTTATGCCCTTCTGATCTGAGTCACCCTCTTCTCTTCTACGGGGATTAAGGACTAGGCCTTCTCATATTTCTATCAGGATCACGTGTTACTAATCCGTAGACTCGTAGGATTGATGGATTTAAGCCCCAGTTCAGTTTCTACTACTTCCGTGTGTTCATAGTTGGTCTCGGAACCTTGATATTGTGCTTCTAAGTGGTTATGCCACCATTTTGCAGGATGTCTCAAATCTTTTGAGCATTTACAGCCGTTATGCTATCCGAGTCATCCCAGGTTTCTAAACAGTCTGATGCATTTGCAAATCCCTTCCTTCCGTACCTGATGTCCTTTTGGGCCGGATTAAGCACATTAATTGGTCTGTTGAGGTACTCCGTTACCTCGTCGTGTATGTTGGAGTTATTATTATGACCCTAGGTGTCTTAGAGGACCACTTAGTAATCTAGCAATGCTTGCATCCCCAGTGTGATGATTATGGCCATTATTCTTGAAAGCATCCCGTGATGCCATTTAGTTAGTAGGTATTCTATTCCTGGGTTCTTGAACCCAAGATTCACTCTACTTAACTCGTGTAGCTAGTGTTTGTTCGTTCCTTTAGGTTATTAGTAACCTTTGCATTAGTCCTCGAGGTCCGTGGTATATCGTTCTTCCAAATACCATGAACCATTCTTGGCAGGAGTTCTTCTGAACCAAAAGATCACAACCAGGGCGCTCGTGAGGAGTACTCCATTCATATTGTGACTCTGCCAGTCCTTCCTCCTCTGCATGGGTTATCCGGAAGACATATGTTGAATTTGTTCGACATACTAATCCATGCATCCACAACTTAGAAAAAACATATGTTCCTTTGGGTTGTCCCTCTTTAGTTATTTTCTGGCCCTCATCTATCAATTAATAGTCGGGAGTAATTGTGCATTTGTGTTATCGATGCCTATTATTCTTGGGGTCTGTCAAGCCATTCTATCCGGAATGACTAAGAGAAACAAACTCCAGTACCTCGTCCATCTCTGGGATTGGGTCAAAGTAGTTGTATTCCGCAGATCAAATGCCTAACCAGCTTTTGTTCTGTTCTACCTCGGAGTATTACCCCCTTTATGTCAGAATTGTCATGAGAATTGCACCACCTCTTATGAATTCTTGATTAAGTGATACTCCTCGCCATCATCGTTCATTCCTCGGTCCCCGTGTTATTATAACCGGAATACCGACAAGTGAATTGTGATGTGTGGAATCTATACTCCTAGCAACTCCGTTGCTTGGTAGTTATGGACAATACTCTCATCCTTAGTATGCCGGTTATTGAATCGTCATCCTAAGATTTATCGTGCGACCTAGTCCATTTTCCCTGGTGCACTCCTCGATTAATGAGATAGGATTGTGTCAATCCATCACTCTCTTGGTCATATCGTCTTGCCCTGAAAAGCAAGATTGTTCTCGAGCTTAGCAACATATCGGTGGTTCGTGATGTTCCGAATATCTTCTCGGATGTATTACCAGGTTGTCACCTGACCGCTATGTTGAGTTCGTGATCATGTTGGTTTTCCTCCAAACCACCCATTCTCCAAGAACCTGTGTTGGATACCCCTGAGCTAGTTGGTCAAGCTAAACAACAACTTGGAGAGTTGGAAGATAAAAACTTGTCTAACTTAGTTCATTTCCAAAGGGATATCTTGTGTTGTGTGTTGTAGAAAGATGATTTCTTCATCGATTGGTCCTCGTGATCAATTAATGGACCTATCAGCTTAACCAAACTCTGATTTGGGTATGGGCTATCATCAAATCAAATCAGAACCAATGATGTTCGTGATGTTGTCTTACTCGTGGTTGATTCCTCGAGCATACACCATTACATCTTTTGGTCTGACCAATGCTATCACCGTGTTCACTTAATTGTGGAATTCCATCTATATGGAAGCCTAGATGGTTTGTTGTTGAGCCCATCAACAACATCCTTATCTCCTCCATGATTTGGTTGAACATCTAAGTTAGCGTTGGAAACTTTTGAAAGCATCTTCCTCGTGTTAGCTCATGAAGTTTATGTTTTGATGGAAGAAGTGACTTCCTCTAGTTCACGTGCATATGATGCAAGTTGCCGCCGTGAACTTGAGAAAGTTTGTTTCGCTTCCTCTGGAATCATCCCAAGTCAGTCATGCATACATGGGAAGTATTCTTTGGTCTGGAGACTTGCAACCTTCATTCTATATGAATCCCTAGCACACCAAGCCACTGATTGATTTGTTCAAGGAAAAGAAGTTCTTAAGTGCTATTCCTTAAGGACCCAAAGGTACATGCGCATGACTTCGCTCTCCGCAATGATGGTTCCTAATCAGAACTCGGTAGTGTTTTACTCTAAGACTACTATGTGGTCATGCTTGTCTGGGACAGCGTGTTCACATGTTTGTAGCAGAACCAGCTCGTGTTTTGGAGCTTGCTATCGTAGTTCATCCCCTGAGAATCTCGCAACGTCATCTCGTCGATTTGTGTTGCAAACCTTCATTTTTCCTTCTAGACTTGATGAGTCTGGAATATACTGAAACCAACTAGATCTGAATCTCAGGCAGATATGATGGTTGGAACATTTCCCAAGAATTATAATATTGCCCTTTCGATAACCGGTAAAATGGATGTCGTGGCCAACACATCCAGCCGGAAGGCCTAGTATTGTAGTATCTTGATTGAGGAAGTTGGCCACCTCCCCATAAGGATTTCGTAGGATTTACTTCCGTAGTTATTCCTTATGGATTCTTGTGCTCCCGAAGTCCGACCTACTACTTGATGCTCAAGATTCCAAACCACATCTAATGGGTTACGCTAGAACATCAAGGAGAACATTAGAAGCGGAGTGCTAAATGTCTCTCGGTCGATCATCCAGATTTTGCTCCCTTGGCTTCGCTAAGGTGAAATCTGAGAAAGTGTTGTCCTCCTTTGCACCTGCATCCTCCATCACCATTCATCATGGTAGTATGATGTGTTGCCAGGATCCTCGACACGGATGTTGGTAAAACCTTGATGAATATGGAAATGCTCAAGTTCTTGAGAGCACGCACAAGCGCTAGGTGTTTTCACCGGCACCAACTGGGATTGCCCCAGTTTCCTCGATTATGCTATAACCTTTCAAACAGTGGATTCACCCTCTACTGTTGAGCTTCTCCCCTGTTACTAAAATCATTCCAGCATTTGCATTATGTTCCCAGCTTGCACCGTCATTGTGCCGTCCTACTATGGACTACCCTTCTCAGTAATTACTGATCAAGATCATCTTCAAGTGGTCTTACCATAAGTCCCATTCATTTCCGATGATATATAAAAAAAATCATCCATTTCGTTGTCTTCAACAAGGTATTCCACATCGTCCATCCTAGCCCGAGTGTGTCGTTCTCCCAAACTCCCTCGAACGATCGTTTGTGATTGCCCTAGGCTGGCATAAAGAGTTTCAATGATCTTAGGATCAAAAGTAATTCTCTTTGCCACTTAAGGAATAGTTCTACGAGTCACCTTCCCCAAGGTGCCCCGTTATAGAATCATGTTAATTATCTCCTCGCTACTTTGAAACCATGCACCGTCTTATTCAACGTGGAATTGTGTTTATCAACTTGAATCTTCGTTCTCTGTTTCACTTCATCCCTCTCTCGATGTATGTGTTGAGTCTCAGCTCAAGAGATACTCAACGACGCATTCCGTGAGTTGATCGTGAGTTGCTCGATCTTTAAGGAGGTCGATTTCTATAGAGTTTCCCTTGTCGTCATCGTGTCGGATGAAGATCTCGAAAGCAAAGACGTCAACGTTAATTGAAGCAACGGATCAACATCTTCGCGAAGAGCAATTGGATCATGAAGATCGTGTTAGCTTTGTGTACCCTCTGTCTTCTTACCTCACGTCTTGAATCTCGGGACGAGATTCTTGTTTAGTGGGGGTGAGCTGTCACAGCCCCAGATCAGCCCTTGTTTGACTTTTGCTTGTTCCTCATGTCATCATGTTTAATTTTGAAAGAAACTTGAAATGGGGATTGCCTAAACCCTAGCATTAAAGGAATTCACCAGGTTCAACCAAAATATTTCCAGTAAATCCAAATGGCTTTCAAAAAATGTTCATCATTCTTGGAAAATGCTGGAAACAGTAACCAGAGGTGATGCACATCTTTCCATGTCATATTTGGGCTCTGGATTAAATCATACTCTATTTGCATTTGGGCATTTAAATGCTATTAAATATTTTAAATGCTCAAATAATCATAAACTAAAATGTTTACTGTAGGATATATTCCCAACAGTGATCATGAGTAGTTTCATGATTTTTGGAAGTGTCTAAGTATTTTTAACAAAGCCCTAAAGACTACAGAATATTAGAAAAACAAAAACAAATTAGAAAACAGAAGAGGGAGAGAAAGTTACCTGGACCTACCTACTGTGCAGCCCACCTGGTGGCCTAGCAGATTCGGCCCAGCCCACCTCCTCCTTCCTGTCGTCTTCCTCCCCAGGCCAGTAGGCAGAGCGCGTGCTCGCCGCACGCTGGCCACGCGCCGGCCACCTCCTTCTTACCTGCTCGCCGCTGGAGGCACCCGAGGGCGCCACGCACTCCCCTCAACCCCTCGCTTCTCTCCCTCACTCGCTGCTCTCTCTCCCGACCTCTTCCCCTCCTCTGCTCCGTCTTCCTCTCTGCCCGAGTGGAGCTCGTCGACGCCCCTCGCCGTTGCCGTGGCCACCGAGCCCCCCTCGCCTAGCTAGGATGCCCAGCAGCTCCACCGCTTCATCCTCGACCCCCACACCGAGCCGCGCGACGCCGGACGCCCCACAACGCCGCCTTTGCCCTCGTCCTCAACCTCGGGCACCGGAGATCGCCACCGCCGATTCGACACCTCCGAGCCGTCCCCGAGCGCGCTAAGCATCCCTACAGCCTCTATGTGAGCTCCTACGCCAATTCCCTCTCACCCCGACGCCGTTCACGACCTGTAGCTGTTGATTCCGCGCTGACCGAACCCCGCCGTCGCCGCGCTCATCGCCGGCGCTGCTCCGGTGACCATTTGGCCCTGGGCATGCGTCCATCATACTCACCGCACCACGTAGACGTCGTAGGTGCTAAACGCACATCGCCACGGCCACCGCAACCGCGTCCCCGCTCTCTGCCGACTCCGGCCACCGCAAAGCTCGTCGCCGGCGCCACTCCGGCCACTCCCCGGCCGCGCCACCCCCACGGTTGGATGCGGACGAGCGTCCGCATCCCGTAGCTGTGCTCCGCGCGCCAAACGGCTCCCCATGGGGCAAACCCGTGGCTCGCCGCCGAGTCTGGCCTCGCCGGCGGCTAAATGCCGGCGAGTTGGCCCTAGTTTGACTTCCCCCGTGTCACTGACGTGTGGGCCCATGCTCCTAACTAAACTAGATTAGTATTAGTTTAGCGCTAGTTAATCTGGATTAGTTAGGTTAGTCACTGACAGGCAGGTCCCACGGGTCAGGTTTGACCCTGGCCAGCCCGTTGACTCGCTGACGCAGTGATGACGTCAGGCTGACGCAGTATTACATTTTCTGGATTTATTTTTAATCAGGAAATTCCAGAAAATAGTATAAACTTCTAAAAATCATATAAAATCAACCGTAGCTCAGAATGAAATAATTTATATATGAAAAATTATCAGAAAAATGCAATCCATCCATCTGTATCATTTTCATGCATGTCAAACTAAGTTATACCTGCTGTATAGGTGAAAACATGATAATGCACTATTTGAATTCATAGTTTGAATGTGAATTTGAATCTTTGGTTCAAATCAACTCAAACCATTCTGTTCTAGCTTGCATTAGCCCAAAACACATTCATATTGCCATGTCATAGCATGCATCATATTGTGCATTGCATTGATCATGCCCTTCTCTGTTTGCCGGTAATCGTCCCCTCTCAGTAGCCGATGCTCCGATGACGTGATCGATGACACCGATGAAGAACTATAATATCTTCAGAAGTGCCAGGCAAGCAAAACCCCCTTGTTCAATCCGATACAATCCCATTCTCTCGCTCCTGCTCTCTTCTCCTGCATTAGGAC
>NW_025234937.1:0-6611 GCF_018294505.1 Triticum aestivum | reverse complement strand
ACCACAGCACCGTCGATTGCCGGCAAAACATTGAGATGCCTGGTTTTTAAATTCTAGTAAATCCAAAACTCGTCTCAAATTCATGATACTTGGCATACTATCATGGAGCGGCATAAACATGTCGTGGTAAAAAATTTGTCCCATTTGGGGCAGGTTTGGGTATATGCTTCTCACAAACCAGAGCTTCTCACAACAAGCATTATGGTTTCAGTAGGGAACGTACGTCCCACCTTTGGGGACGAAATGATGTCCATTGCCTCTTATTGCTTTCAAAAAGTTTCTAGTGTCAACATAGAACAACAGGAGTGTTGTGTCAAATTTTGGGATTTTTGGGGGTTCGTTTGGACATTTTTATGCATTAACTGAGTTTTCTAGGCATTTTATATGCATAATTCAAATTTGAACTACATGCACATGCTCCAGTGCATATAAATTGGTTGAAAAATCACATGTGTCCTTGGGTGCATGCTTAGGTCCCATGCAAGAGACGGGAATGAATTTCAAACACCAGGGCAATGTTGATTTTCCGCCAAACGTTGAGATACCTGGTTTTTAAATTCTGGTAAAACCAAAACACGTCTGAAATTCATGAAACTTGGCATGCTATCATGGAGCGGCATCAACATGCCATGATGAAAATTTTGCCCCATTTGGGACAGGTTTGGGTATAAGCTTCTCACAAACCAGAGCTTCTCACAACAGGCATGATGGTTTTTGATAGGGAACGTCCCACCATTGGGGACGAAACGATATCCATTGCCTCTTATTGCTTTCAAAAAGTTTCTAGTGTCAACATAGAACAACAGGAGTGTTGTGTTTAATCTTGGAATTTTTCGGGGTTTGTTTGGCCTTTTTTATACATTAACTGGGTTTTCTAGGCATTTTATGTGCAAAATTCAAATTTGAACTACAAGCACATGCTCCAATGCACCAAAGTTGGTTGAAAAATCACATGTGTGTCCTTGCGTGAATTTCTAGGTCCCATGCAAGAGATGGGAATGAAATTCAAACACCAAGGCACTGTTGATTGCCAGCAAAACGTTGAGATGCCTGGTTTTTAAATTCTAGTAAATCGAAAACTCGCCTGAAATTCATGAAACTTGGCATGCTATCGTGGAGCAGCATCAACATGCCGTGGTAAAAAATTTGTCCCATTTGGGGCAGGTTCGTGTATAAGCTTCTCACAAACCAGAGCTTCTCACAACAAGCATGATGGTTTTGATAGGGAACGTCCCACCATTGGGGACGAAACGATATCCATTGCCTCTTATTGCTTTCAAAAAGTTTCTAGTGTCAACATAGAACAACAGGAGTGTTGTGTCAATTTTTGTGATTTTTCGGGGTTCGTTTGGACATTTTTATGCATTGACTGGGTTTTCTAGGCATTTTATGTGCATAATTCAAATTTGAACTACAAGCACATGCTCCAATGCACTAAAGTTGGTTGAAAAATCTAATCTATGTCCTTGGGTAAATTTCTAGGTCCCATGCAAGAGATGAGAATGAAATTCAACCACCAGGGCACTGTTGATTGCCGGCAAAATGTTGAGATGCCTGGTTTTTAAATTCTAGAAATCCAAAACTCGCCTGAAATTCCTGAAACTTGGCATGCTATCATGGAGCAGCATCAGCATGCCGTGGTAAAACATTTGTCCCATTTGGGGCAGGTTCGGGTATAAGCGTCTCACAAACCAGAGCTTCTCCCAACAAGCATGATGGTTTCGACATAGGGAATGTCCCACCTTTGGGGACGAAACGATATCCATTGCCTCTTATTGCTTTGAAATTTTTTCTCGTGTCAACATAGAACAACAGGAGTGTTGTGTCAATTTTTGGCATTTTTCGGGGTTCGTTTGGACATTTTATGCATTAACTGAGTTTTCAAAGCATTTATGTGCATAATTCAAATTGGAACTAGATGCACATGCTCTAGTGCATGTAAATTGGTTGAAAAATCAACTATGTGTCCTTGGGTGCATGCTTAGGTCCCATGCAAGAAATGGGAATGAATTTGAAACACCACGGCACCGTCGATTGCCGGCAAAACATTGAGATGCCTGGTTTTTAAATTCTAGTAAATCCAAAACTCGTCTCAAATTCATGATACTTGGCATGCTATCATGGAGCGGCATAAACATGTCGTGGTAAAAAATTTGTCCCGTTTGGGGCAGGTTTGGGTATATGCTTCTCGCAAACTAGAGCTTCTGACAACAAGCCTTATGGTTTCAGTAGGGAACGTACGCCCCACATTTGGGGACGAAACGATATCCATTGCCTCATATTGCTTTCAAAAAAATTCTCGTGTCAACATAGAACAACAGCAGTGTTGTGTCAATTTTTGGGATTTTTTGGGGTTCATTTGGACATTTTTATGCATTAACTGAGTTTTCTAGGCATTTTATATGGATAATTCAAATTTGAACTACATGCACATGCTCCAGTGCATATAAATTGGTTGAAAAATCACATGTGTGTCCTTGGGTGCATGCTTAGGTCCCATGCAAGAGACGCGAATGAATTTCAAACACCAGGGCAATGTTGATTTGCCGCCAAACATTGAGATACCTGGTTTTTAAATTTTGGTAAAACCAAAACTCGTCTGAAATTCATGAAACTTGGCATGCTATCATGGAGCGGCATCAACATGCCATAGTGAAAATTTTGCCCCATTTGGGACAGGTTTGGGTATAAGCTTCTCACAAACCAGAGCTTCTCAGAACAAGGATGATGGTTTCGATAGGGAACGTGCCACCTTTGGGGACGGGACGATATCCGTTGCCTGTTATTGCTTTCAAAAAATTTCTAGTGTGAACATAGAACAACAGGAGTGTTGTGTTTAATCTTGGAATTTTTCGGGGTTTGTTTGGCCTTTTTATACATTAACTGGGTTTTCTAGGCATTTTATGTGCAAAATTCAAATTTGAACTACAAGCACATGCTCCAATGCACCAAAGTTGGTTGAAAAATCACATGTGTGTCCTTGCGTGAATTTCTAGGTCCCGTGCAAGAGATGGAAATGAAATTCAAACACCAAGGCGCTGTTGATTGCCAGCAAAACGTTGAGATGCCTGGTTTTTAAATTCTAGTAAATCGAAAACTCGCCTGAAATTCATGAAACTTGGCATGCTATCGTGGAGCGGCATCAACATGCCGTGGTAAAAAATTTGTCCCATTTGGGGCAGGTTCGTGTATAAGCTTCTCACAAACCAGAGCTTCTCACAACAAGCATGATGGTTTTGATAGGGAACGTCCCACCATTGGGGACGAAACGATATCCATTGCCTCTTATTGCTTTCAAAAAGTTTCTAGTGTCAACATAGAACAACAGGAGTGTTGTGTCAATTTTTGTGATTTTTCGGGGTTCGTTTGGACATTTTTATACATTGACTGGGTTTTCTAGGCATTTTATGTGCATAATTCAAATTTGAACTACAAGCACATGCTCCAATGCACTAAAGTTGGTTGAAAAATCTAATCTGTGTCCTTGGGTAAATTTCTAGGTCCCATGCAAGAGATGAGAATGAAATTCAACCACCAGGGCACTGTTGATTGCCGGCAAAACGTTGAGATGCCTGGTTTTTAAATTCTAGAAATCCAAAACTCGCCTGAAATTCATGAAACTTGGCATGCTATCATGGAGCAGCATCAGCATGCCGTGGTAAAAAATTTGTCCCATTTGGGGCAGGTTCGGGTATAAGCGTCTCACAAACCAGAGCTTCTCCCAACAAGCATGATGGTTTCGACATAGGGAATGTCCCACCTTTGGGGACGAAACGATATCCATTGCCTCTCATTGCTTTGAAATTTTTTCTCGTGTCAACATAGAACAACAGGAGTGTTGTGTCAATTTTTGGGATTTTTCGGGGTTCGTTTGGACATTTTATGCATTAACTGAGTTTTCAATGCATTTATGTGCATAATTCAAATTGGAACTAGATGCACATGCTCTAGTGCATGTAAATTGGTTGAAAAATCAAATATGTGTCCTTGGGTGCATGCTTAGGTCCCATGCAAGAAATGGGAATGAATTTGAAACACCACGGCACCGTCGATTGCCGGCAAAACATTGAGATGCCTGGTTTTTAAATTATAGTAAATCCAAAACTCGTCTCAAATTCATGATACTTGGCATGCTATCATGGAGCGGCATAAACATGTCGTGGTAAAAAATTTGTCCCATTTGGGGCAGGTTTGGGTATATGCTTCTCGCAAACCAGAGCTTCTCACAACAAGCCTTATGGTTTCAGTAGGGAACGTACGTCCCACCTTTGGGGACGAAACGATATCCATTGCCTCTTATTGCTTTCAAAAAAATTCTCGTGTCAACATAGAACAACAGGAGTGTTGTGTCAATTTTTGGGATTTTTGGGGGTTCGTTTGGACATTTTTATGCATTAACTGAGTTTTCTAGGCATTTTATATGGATAATTCAAATTTGAACTACATGCACATGCTCCAGTGCATATAAATTGGTTGAAAAATCACATGTGTGTCCTTGGGTGCATGCTTAGGTCCCATGCAAGAGACGCGAATGAATTTCAAACACCAGGGCAATGTTGATTTGCCGCCAGACGTTGAGATACCTCGTTTTTAAATTCTAGTAAAACCAAAACTTGTCTGAAATTCATGAAACTTGGCATGCTATCATGGAGCGGCATCAACATGCCATAGTGAAAATTTTGCCCCATTTGGGACAGGTTTGGGTATAAGCTTCTCACAAACCAGAGCTTCTCAGAACAAGGATGATGGTTTCGATAGGGAACGTGCCACCTTTGGGGACGGGACGATATCCGTTGCCTGTTATTGCTTTCAAAAAATTCTAGTGTCAACATAGGACAACAGGAGTGTTGTGCTTAATCTTGGAATTTTTGGGGTTTGTTTGGCCTTTTTATACATTAACTGGGTTTTCTAGGCATTTTATGTGCATAATTCAAATTTGAACTACAAGCACATGCTCCAATGCACCAAAGTTGGTTGAAAAATCACATGTGTGTCCTTGGGTGAATTTCTAGGTCCCATGCAAGAGATGGGAATGAAATTCAAACACCAAGGCACTGTTGATTGCCAGCAAAACGTTGAGATGCCTGGTTTTTAAATTCTAGTAAATCGAAAACTCGCCTGAAATTCATGAAACTTGGCATGCTATCGTGGAGCGGCATCAACATGCCGTGGTAAAAAATTTGTCCCATTTGGGGCAGGTTCATGTATAAGCTTCTCACAAACCAGAGCTTCTCACAACAAGCATGATGGTTTTGATAGGGAACGTCCCACCATTGGGGACGAAACGATATCCATTGCCTCTGATTGCTTTCAAAAAGTTTCTAGTGTCAACATAGAACAACAGGAGTGTTGTGTCAATTTTTGTGATTTTTAGGGGTTCGTTTGGACATTTTTATACATTGACTGGGTTTTCTAGGCATTTTATGTGCATAATTCAAATTTGAACTACATGCACATGCTCTAGTGCATATAAATTGGTTGAAAAATCACATGCGTGTCCTTGGGTGCATGCTTAGGTCCCATGCAAGAGACGGGAATGAATTTCAAACACCAGGGCAATGTTGATTTGCTGCCAAACGTTGAGATACCTGGTTTTTAAATTCTAGTAAAACCAAAACTTGTCTGAAATTCATGAAACTTGGCACGCTATCATGGATCGGCATCAACATGCCATGTTGAAAATTTTGCCCCATTTGGGACGGGTTTGGGTATAAGCTTCTCACAAACCAGAGTTTCTCACAACAAGGATGATGGTTTCGATAGGGAACGTACCACCATTGGGGACGGGACGATATCCGTTGCCTGTTATTACTTTCAAAAAATTTCTAGTGTCAACATAGAACAACAGGAGTGTTGTGTTTAATCTTGGAATTTTTCGGGGTTTGCTTGGCCTTTTTTATACATTAACTGGGTTTTCTAGGCATTTTATGTGCATAATTCAAATTTGAACTACAAGCACATGCTCCAATGCACCAAAGTTGGTTGAATAATTACATGTGTGTCCTCGAGTGAATTTCTAGGTCCCATGCAAGAGATGGGAATGAAATTCAAACACCAGGGCACTGTTGATTGCCGGCAAAACGTTGAGATGCCCAGTTTTAAATTCTAGTAAATCCAAAACTCGCCTGAAATTCATGAAACTTGGCATGCTATCATGGAGCGGCATCAACATGCCATGGTAAAAAAATTGTCCCATTTCGGGCAGGTTCGTGTATAAGCTTCTCACAAACCAGAGCTTCTCACAACAAGCATGATGGTTTCGATGGGGAACGTCCCACCATTGGGGACGAAACGATATCCATTGCCTCTTATTGCTTTCGAAAACTTTCTAGTGTCAACATAGAACAACGGGAGTGTTGTGTCAATTTTTGTGATTTTTCGGGGTTCGTTTGGACATTTTTATGCATTGACTGGGTTTTCTAGGCATTTTATGTGCATAATTCAAATTTGAACTACAAGCACATGCTCCAATGCACTAAAGTTGGTTGAAAAATCTAATCTATGTCCTTGGGTGAAATTCTAGGTGCCATGCAAGAGATGAGAATTAAATTCAAGCACTAGGGCACTGTTGATTGCCGGCAAAACGTTGAGATGCCTGGTTTTTAAATTCT
>NW_025234936.1:0-6614 GCF_018294505.1 Triticum aestivum | reverse complement strand
TTTACAAAGGTTCAACAACCAATGCATAATTCGATTAACAGGCAGGATATGTTCAAGAATTACTGAAGCACCAAATAAGCAATGATGAACCACCGTAGTATTAAAGACGGTAAAGTGAGAGGCGGAAAATATTCTAGTTGCCAAAGAAGGCGAAGCGGAATGCCCATATTGTGCCCTCCGCCATGCCGAAGGCACACATAGTCCAACCCTTTGTGATGGTCGTCCATCTATCCTTCGCCGTCTTCATGAACACTTCCAAAGTCATTTTCATTGCATCACCACCAATCATGTAGTTTGCATGGTAATCTTGAGCAAACAATTTTGGAAACAACCGTGAAAGAAAAATATACAGACATTGACGTTGATGAGTTGGCATGTATGCATGTTAAGATAAGACCTCTCACAGTGGGGTATATATCATGACATCATATAATGCAACCACATGCAATGCCATGTAGGCATATTGCTGGGTTGTTGATTGCTTGTATCTGCGTTGGTATTTCCCCGAAGAGGAGGGGATGAAGCAGCACAACAACGATAAGTATTTCCTCCAGTTATGAAACCAAGGTTATCAATCCAGTAGGAGAATCAAGCAACTCTATATAAACGGTACCCGCACACAAATAGCAAATACTTGCAACCCAACGCGTAAGAGGGGTTGTCAATCCCTCCACGGTATTGAGATAGATTAAATTGTATGATATTTGATAAATAGATCTGAATAAAACACAAAATAAATATATAAGTGCAGCAAGGTATTTTAGGGTTTTTGGAATAATAGATCCGAAAACAATATGATAGAAAACAGACCCGGGGGCCGTAGAATTCACTGGTGGCTTCTCTCGAGAAAATAGCATACGGTGGGTAAACAAATTACTGTTGGGCAATTGATTGAAGAGCAAATAATTATGACAATATCCAAGGCAATGATCATGTATATAGGCATCACGTCCAAGATTAGTAGACCGAATCCTGCCCGCATCTACTACTATTACTTTGCACATCGACCGCTATGCAGCACACATCTAGTGTATTAAGTTCATGGAGAAATGGAGTAATGCAATAAGAAGGATGACATGATGTAGACAAGATCTATTCATGTAGGAATAGACCCCATCTTTTTATCCTTAATAGCAACGATACATGCGTGCCTCGCTACCCCTTCTATCACTGCGCGAGAACACCGCAAGATCGAACCCATCACAAAGCATCTCTTCTCATTGCAAGAAGAATCAATCAAGTTAGCCTAACAAAACCAAAGTTTCGGAGAAGAAATACGAGGCTATAATAATCATGCATATAAGAGATCAAAGATACTCAAATAATATTCATACATATAACTGATCATAAACTCGCAATTCATCGGATCCCAACAAACACACCGCAAAAAGTCATTACATCAATTAGATCTCCAACAACATCGAGGAGAACATTGTATTGAGAATCAAAAAGAGAGAAGAAGCCATCTAGCTACTACCTACGGACCCGTAGGTCGGTGGTAAACTACTCACGCATCATCGGAGGAGCACCAGCTAATGAGGATGATGAACCCCCCCATGATCGTGTTCCCCTCCAGCAAGGTGCCGAAAAAGGGCTCTAGATTGGATCTCATGGTTCTGGAACTTGCGACAGCTGAAATTGTGTTCCATTGACTCCCTTAGGGTTTCTGAAATATTTGGGTATTTATAGAGCTGAGAGGCGGTGGAAAGGACCTCCATGGGCCCCACCACACATCAAGGAGCGCTAGGGGCCTCTGGCGCACCCAGGTGGATTGTGGGCCCCACAAGCCTCCCCTCGTCACTTCCTTGTCTTCCAAGTTGTCTTCTAGGCAGAAAAAGATCTTCAAAAAGTTTCGCTGCGTTTGGACTCCGTTTGATATGGATATTCTGCGAAGTAAAAAACAAGCAAAAAACAGCAACTGGCACTGGAAACTATGTCAATAGGCTAGTCCCAAAAAATGATATAAAGTTGCTATAAAATAAATGTAAAACATCCAAGAATGGTAATATAACAGTATGGAACAATAAAAAAATATAGATACGTTGGAGACATATCAGTTGTCACAACATTAAATGAGGAAATAGAGGGCATTGGTATCATAGCATGATATTGTGTCATGTTAAATGTTGTGCTAAAATGAATCACACAAAATGTTTAATGAGACCACCTAAGATACTAACAAATGAGATGTCTAAATAAAAGTACCAGGATCAACTTTGTAGAATATAAGTAGTATTTCTCATGCATATTGAGAGAAATAAAAATTGTGGGGTTGATAAAATGGGATGTGTGCATGCTGAGACAAATAATATAAGTAGCATTTCCTATACATGTTGAGATAAATAAAAGTAGTGGCATTGGTGATGTGACATATATGCTTATTAATATAAGTAAAATTAGTGAGGATCAACTACTTAAGCATACTAGATTAAGCACCAGTAAAGGTCATCTAGATCAAATTATGTAGCAAGTTGGTTCTAACAATGGTTTTTGATGGTGACAAAGCCAACATGGTTGTTGAAGATCCGAAACCAAACAAGGGTAGATTCCGTATTGTCCGTACTGCTGGACTGAATCAAACATGTGTTGTTGAGCAAGTAGACGTAATGGTTGAGAACCATATTGGCCAACTTAATGGAGGCGAACTTAATGAAGTAAGTTACTCTGTTCCTACTACTGAAAAAAGTATGTGTCGCGTCCCATCGGGCGGCTTTCTTAAAATGTCATAATTTATTCGATGAAGACTTGTACAAATGTATGTATTGCGGAAACAAGCTACCATACGTACGGCTTGTACATATGGCTACGATAATTCATGCTAGTGGTGAGGATCAACTACTTAAGCATACTAGATTAAGCACCAATAAAGGTCATCTAGATCAAATTATGTAGCAAGTTGGTTCTAACAATGGTTTTTGATGGTGACAAAGCCAACATGGTTGTTGAAGATCCGTAACCAAACAAGGGTAGATTCCGTATTGTCCGTACTGCTGGACTGAATCAAACATGTGTTGTTGAGCAAGTAGACGTAATGGTTGAGAACCATATTGGCCAACTTAATGGAGGCGAACTTAATGGAATAAGTTACTATGTTCCTGCTACTGAAAAAAGTATGTGTCGCGTCCCATCCGGCGGCTTTCTTAAAATGTCATAATTTATTCGATGAAGACTTGTACAAATGTATGTATTGCGGAAACAAGCTACCATACGTAGGGCTTGTACATATGGCTACGATAATTCATGCTAGTGGTGAGGATCAACTACTTAAGCATACTAGATTAAACACCAATAAAGGTCATCTAGATCAAATTATATAGCAAGTTGGTTCTAACAATGGTTTTTGATGGTGACAAAGCCAACATGGTTGTTGAAGATCCGTAACCAAACAAGGGTAGATTCCATATTGTCCGTACTGCTGGACTGAATCAAACATGTGTTGTTGAGCAAGTAGACGTAATGGTTGAGAACCATATTGGCCAACTTAATGGAGGCGAACTTAATGGAATAAGTTACTATGTTCCTGCTACTGAAAAAAGTATGTGTCGCGTCCCATCCGGCGGCTTTCTTAAAATGTCATAATTTATTCGATGAAGACTTGTACAAATGTACGTATGGCCAAAACAAGTTACCGTACGTAGGGCTTGTACATATGGCTACAATAATTCACGCTAGTGTGTGCGGCTATAACTGGTTAGCAACGAAAAACTGATGACCCACAAAACAGAATTATAGTATCGAAGAAGTGAGTAGGGCGTTTTGGTGACCGAGCTCCATGGAGCCCTTTATTTTTGAAAAATTCAAAATTCAAACTTTTTGATTTGAAAAAATTCTGAAAATAAATATGCAACTATACACGGATGAGATGTATGTGTGTGTACAAATTCAAGATGAAATACTTCAAAATGCGACCTATAGAAAAAAGATAAATTTCTGGACTTTGAGGATGAATAGTAACATGTGTTAAAAAGCCTCAGATTTGTCTTTTTTGCACAGCCTTCATTTCAACGTATTTCGTCCTAAAAATTTACACACATGTGTGTTATGCCTCCATATATATATCTGTAATTTTTTTTCAGATTTTTTGAATTGTAAAAATATGAATTTTCATGAATTTTGTGTTTTTCAAAAACCGGCCTCCATGGAGGCCGAGCTCCAAAAGATATTTTCGCGAAGAAGTAGACTTAACTATATAAGTCTATGGTGGTGAATTTAATGGAGTAACTTATTACGATCCTTTTATGGTAAAAAAAATGCAAGGGGCAAGGCACTCCACCAGGCGGCTTTCTTGAAATTTCATGATTTATTCAACGAAAACCTATACCAATCATAGATTGTGGTGCCGTGGTGGTTTGATTACCCTAAACCAATCAACTTGTGTCTACGGCGCCGCCGCAGCGACCGAATCAGCCGCCACCATCTCAGTTTCTGAGATCCGTCGCCTTTGTTATATACGAATCTGCCGGCGTTGCTGAAATCAAAACGATCTTCTTTGTTATAAACGAATCTGTCGGCGTTACTGACATCAAATGGGCCGCCTCTGTAATTTGCTGATCATAAATCCCCCCATGTCCATATTCAATCAACAGTATTGATTGACGGTAAACTAACGTGATTCAGAAATCCTTGTTGGATCATTCATGCCTGCATGATTTCGTGTTTCTCTTCGCCAAGGGAGGAAGCACCATACGTTGGTGCATGATCGAAGAACTCACTAGTGCATGATCGAAGGTGCATAAGTTGGAGCATGATCAAAGAACTCGTTGCAGCTGATCGCCGGAGTAGCATCATACTAGTCATCAAACTTTGGATCCGAGTCTAGCTCTTGTACATGACGAATATACCCTCAGAATTAAAGTACTCCCTGGTATTTGGCTGCAGTACTCCTCGATGCTTACAATGAAGTACCATTTTAAGCACGCCTGTTGGATCTAAACAAATGGATGGCTCATATTAAACTCAGGGTACTGTAACTGGTTAGTACTTGGAAAAATCGCTTGACTGAATCAAGCCAAAATATAGTATCGAAGTAGGTGTAATGACATATGTCTAAGGCGGCTACCTTAATGGAAAAAGTTATTGCGATCCTACTATTCAAAATGAAATATTCAAGCCATTCCACCAGGCGGCATTCTCGAAATTTCATGACTTATTCTAGGAAAACTTTTATAAATGTATATATTGTTTTTTTTCATGGTAATACGTGTCTCATTCATATAATAAAGATCAAAGTATAAGTCATGTAAAGACCGACATGACAAAACTGAAAAGATAGCAGAACATCTCTAAACTTGACATCAACGCCCGTTACCTGCCTCCGGCACCACCACAGCAACCACCAAAGAAAAGAATGACAAATCACCTCCTCGCCCGAGATCGACGTGGCTCCATTGCTGATATGCAGCTTTGCAGACCTTCAAGGTGGCTCACCAAAAGTGAAGCCCTTGCCGTTGAATGAATCAGACCGGGGCAACACCCGGGACACGACATCGAACTACAGATCCGGCACCCCACCACGACTAAGACGTCAAAGGAAGAAACCATACGTGCCATCCATGAACCACGAGCCCAGCACACATTCCGTCTTTCAGATGTCGTCGATGCAGACCACAATCTGCATCCGCTCCTCGACCACCTCCCAAGCTCTGCACCGGTGCTGGAGCAACGCCGTCGCAACGGCGGAGCCCTAGGACACATGTCCACCGTGAGGATGCCGCCGTCGCCACGCCATCCTTACTTGAATAGACTGGTTTTTAAATCCATCCCCAACCATAGAACAGATGGCCTCGTCAGGGAAGGATCCGAAGAATCTTTATTCAGCTTCATCATCGTGGTCACCGAAGCAAAGACGATGAACAACCTAAAAACCTAGACTAAGAAGGAGTAGAAACAATTCACACGCATGGATTCGGTGACCCCTCTCACCACCGACGACCGAGGTCGCCAACGGAGGGGAGCCGCTGAAGGACGGCGCTGGAAGACTGGTCTCTCCTGGCGGCGGCTAGGGTTACAGCCGCTAGGGAACGAGAAGAAAACGATAGAGACCGTGGAAGACCCTGTATATAAATGTACATATTGCTAAGCAAGTGGACATACATGGGGCTATAGTATGCACTGCTACAGTAAGTCGCTATTCTGGTACACATGGCTATAACTGGTTAGTACTTTGAAAAATTGCCTGACCGAATTAAGCCAAAAATATATTGTATTGTTTTCGGGAACAAAAATATATACTCCCCTGTTCATATTACTTGTCGTTTAAATGGATGTATCTAAATGTATTTTAGTGCTAGATATATCCGTTTGAGCGACAAATAATATGAATCGGAAGGAGTAGTTAAACAGGTAGACGTAATGACAGTGGTCTATATGGCAGCGAATTTAATGGGGTAAGCTGCTGATCTGGCTACTGTAAAAATGAATGTGAGGCATCCCATCAGGCGGCTTTCTTCGAACTTCATGATTTGTTGCTGGAGATGAAGATTTCTACAAATGTATCGTATGGCTAAACAAGTGGACATAAGTGGGGCCTGTACGTATGGCTACAACAAGTGGCGCGAGTATGTATGGCCATAACCGGTAGGTACTTGGATTACTAGTGTATGGCTACAATATGT
>NW_025234935.1:5698-6616 GCF_018294505.1 Triticum aestivum | reverse complement strand
GCGGGGCCCGCATGTCAGTGACTGGGCCTGCCCAGTCAGCAGTTGACTGGGTCAACCCAGTCAACTGGGGCCCGTGGGGGCCACTGGCAGGGGCACTGGGGTGGCCCCAGGCCTGCCACGTCGGCGGCCGGCGCCGGAGCAACGCCGGCGACCAAAACGCACGGCGGCGCGCGCGGGAGGGGCGCGGGTTTCACCCACAGTGGGTTTGCGGGGGCGGGGCTGGGCGCGTTCGACGCGGCTCGACGTCGCGCGTCCAACGGCGGTGGTCGGAGGGGCTGAAACGGCCGGGGACGACCGCTACGAGCTCGCCGGCGGCGAGGTGCTACGGGTGCCCGACGGAAGCTGCGTTAGAGCGCGCGAACGGCCGAACTAACTACCTAGGCGGGCGCGGCACGGTGCGGTCGGGCTAGCGGGCCTACGGCCGTGACCAATTGGTCACCGGAGACATGCCGGCGGCGAGCTCCGCGGCGTGGCGTTCGGGCGCGCGTGGGGGAGCAGCTACGGAGCGCGAGCGAGCTAACGGAGAGGGGGAGGAGAAGGAGAGGCTCACTGCGAGGCTGTAGGGAGTGGCAGTGAGCTCGGGGAGGGCGCGGGGTAGCCGGAATCGGCGACGAACGACGGCGGCCGAAGGTTGAAGACGAGCTCGGGGAGGCCGGTGCAGAGGCGCTCGACTCGTTCCCGAGGGTGTAGTCGACGTAGTCGACGGCGGGAAGTCGTTCGGGCACGTCGTCGGGGCGATCGGGGCACGGTGGCCGCGAGTTCGACGGTGAACGGCGGCGAGCATGCGCGAGCAGAGGAGATCGAAGGGGAGAGAGAGGTGGATCTGGCGGGGGGAGAGGCGCAGAGGCCGAGGGAGTGAGCGGGGTGAGTGGGAGAGAGGCCCGAGGGGGCGGGGGCCGCTGGCGCCCTTATCCTCTC
>NW_025234935.1:0-5688 GCF_018294505.1 Triticum aestivum | reverse complement strand
AGAGACCCGAGGGGGCGGGGGCCGCTGGCGCCCTTATCCTCTCCGGCGTCGGTGCCGGCGAGGTGGTCGGGCGGGAGCGCGCGCCCCTGTTCCGACCCGGTCGGGGGAACAGGGAAGGGGACGCGGGGGGGGAGAGTGGGCTGGGGCGACTGGGCCGGGGGGGTTCGGGGGTGGCGGCCCAGTTTGGGCCGGGGTGCAGTGGGGGAACGGGCCTTCTCCTTTTTTTTCTTTTTCTGTTCTGTTTTGTTTTCTGTTTTCCTTTTATTTGTTTATTTCCTTTTCTGTTATATTTCATTTAAAGTATTTAGGCATTTTATAAAAAGGAGTTTTCTCCACCATAATTGCCAGTGTATTATTTAGCACCCACAGAACATTTTTGTTTGAGTTTTTGAAAACTTTTATTTTTCACTTTAATTATATTTGAAGTTTGAACTAGGAGTTAGAAAAGGAAGGTGATTCAAATGTGATCAAGCCCTGTTTAGCAACATGATTAGCTTAATCACAGGGAGTTACTGTAGCATGATTCCCAGGGTGTTACAGTGAGCAGGACGTTCTTGGCGTCATCGCGGCATATGTAGGTGTCGTCGAGCTTGTCGACGCTGCTGTATAGGTTCCCCATGCTGCCGGCCATGGAGTCCACGGTGAGGAGCTTGACGATCGTGCCGACCAGAAAGGTGAGGAGCGAGAAGAGGAAGTCGACGATGGCCTTGCCGACCTCGGCGTACAGCACGCGGTGGGCCTTGGTGTACACTAAGAGCTTCAGGTTGTTGGAGGTGTGTTGGCAGCCCAACATCAGCCCATAAGTCCAACACATGTCAGCCGTTGATCTGCGTTGTATCCGACGGTTGAGAGCGCTTCCAAGGGAAGGGAGCAAGGAGAAAACCCTAGCCAATCCACCCATGCCGGTGGTGGCTGCCATTCGTGAGAGTGAGAGAGCACACAAGAGAAAACACAACCTGAGAGACAGGAAGAAGAAGAAGCAGAGGTTCTATCCATATTTGCTGCATCTGACTAGACAGTGTTCAAGCTGGTGATTGGAGGCTCAAACATGCTTGGATCGACCCCAAACTTGGTGAGCTCGTTCCTTACTTTGAGTACTTCGATCTGGTTAGCTGGTTTAAGGATTGGGTCAATGGAGCATTGGATTTGAGAGTGGTTTTGTCAGCTCTGACTACTGCAGTTTCAGAACAGAGTAGTTTTGGGAGACGAACAGTTTGGGTAGGCAAACGATGTCCTATTGAGCTGAAATTTGGAGGGGATCTCAAGAACTCGTGTGTCTACTTGTCTGCCAAATTTGGTGCTATTTGGTTCAGCGGTTTAAGAGCAGTTTGCAAAACACTGAAGGGTACAGAAGCTGTCTAAACTCTGCTTTGCTGAAATCTTGCCTCTTGTGGCTGTTGTTGCTGTTGCCGGTTGGCAACGTGGATAGTGTGTTGTAGATCTCTCTAGAGGTTCTAGAGAAGACTTTGTACTCATCATTCTCATAGTGAAGTTGCGTGGACCGGTCGGTCCACATCCATGGTTTTTTACTCCTCAAGTTGAGGAGGTTTTTCCACGTTAAATCCTGTGTCGCTTGTGCATGTTGTTTGTGTTATTCCGCTGCTTACTTGTTGGTTGAAGCTGTCCTCAAAGTTCATCACAAGCAGAGGAGGCTGTGTAGAGTGCATATTTGTCATGTCGGTGAATTTGTGCAGCGCATTGTTGCTGTCTAGCCCCAACAAAGTGGTATCAGAGCCTTGGTTTGCTTGTGCAAATTGCTGAGTTTCTTGTGGTGAAAGAGGGAAGTGAATACCAGCAGGATGATATCTTTGAATGGTACAAATTATCAAGCATGGAAGGGCAAGATGGAGGACTTGCTGTATGTGAAAGAATACTGGAAGCCAGTGTTCTCCACTAAGATGCTGGAGGGCATTGAGGAAGGTCAGTGGAAGGTACTTCATCGCCAAGCTTGTGGGTTTATTCGGCAATGGGTCGATGACAATGTTTTGAACCATATCATTGATGAGACACATGCACGCACCTTATGGCAGAAATTGGAAGAGTTGTATGCCCGGAAAGAAGGTACAAACAAGATGTTCTTGATCAAACAATTGATGTGCTTGAGGTACAAAGAGGGCACTCTAATTGCAGATCATGTGAATACATTCCAAGGCATTATAAATCAGCTTTCTTCAATGGGAATAACATTTGAAGATGAAGTGTGAGCTTTGCTGCTACTAGGCTCATTACCGGACAGCTGGGAGACCTTTAAGGTCACGGTTTGCAATTCAGCACCTAATGGAGTTGTCACTTGGAATCTTGTGAAAACCCGGGTACTAAATGAAGAGTCCAGAAAGGTGGCTGAAGCCAGTTCTTCCTCACATTCAGAGGTGCTAGTCACTCAGTCCAGGGGGAGAAGCAAGAGCAGAGGTCCAGGTAAAGGGGCAGAAAGAGGTAGGAGCAAATCAAAAAGTAAGTATGCTGATTATGAGTGCCATCACTGCCATCAGAAGGGCCACATTAAGTGGCAATGTGACAAGTGGAAGAAAGACAAAAAGAAAAAGAAGAAGCAAGATCAGAAGCTAGTTGACAGTGATAGTGACACAGAGGGCAACCGAGTTACTGCAGTAGAAGAGGACATCATGCTTGCTATGCATGAAGAAAATGAGGGCATATTTGGTTCCACTGTTGAGGAGAGGATCACTGTTGTTTCTGATGAAACTGTCAACCTTGTGGATGGTGACGAGATGATTTGGATACCGGACAGCGGTGCTACCATTCATGCTACATCTCGCAGAGAGCTCTTCACTAACTATATATCAGGTGATTTTGGTGTTGTGAAGATGGGGAACAATGATAAAGCAGCCATCATTGGAAAAGGAGATGTGCATTTGGAGACCACAAATGGTACAAGGTTAGTCCTCAAGTCTGTGAGGCATGTTGAGGCACTTCGTCTCAATATTATCTCGGTTGGTTTGCTTGATGGAGATGATTACTTGAGCAGTTTTGGAAAAGGGCAGTACAAGCTCACCAAAGGCAACATGATTGTTGCAAGAGGTAAAATGGTCTCAGTGTGGTATCATGTTCATGCTAAGATCTTTAGTGCTTCTGTCAATGCACTAGAGAAGGATGATCATTGTGCTCTATGGCACAAGAGACTTGGGCACATGAGTGAGAAGGGGATGGCAGTGCTAGTGAAGAAAAAATTGTTGAAGGGTGTGAAAGGAGTTCACATCAAGAAATGTTCAGATTGTCTAGCAGGGAAGCAACACCGAGTTGCCTTCAAGACTCTACCTCCTCACAAGAAGCCCGAGAAGCTGGACTTGATACATTCCGATGTTTGCAAAATGTTGGTAAGATCTCTTGGTGGTGCTAAGTACTTTGTGACTTTTATTGATGACTTTTCCAGAAAAGTTTGGGCCTTCACTTTGAGGACCAAAGATCAAGTACTAGGTGTATTCAAGCAATTCCGTGCCTCAGTTGAGAGAGAAATTGAGAAGAAGATCAAGTGCATTCTCACTGATAATGGAGGAGAGTATATTGGGCCATTTGATGCATATTGCAAGCAGCAAGGTATTAGGCATCAATTTACTCCCTCGAAGACACCACAGCTGAATGGTCTTGCTGAGAGGATGAACATGACAATTGTGGAGAGAGTTAGATGCCTGTTGTCAAGTGCAAAGCTACGTAAACACTTTTGGGGTGAGGCTTTGATGACTGCAGTTTATCTTATTAATCTCTCACCAAGTTATCCTTTGTAGGGAGATGTTCCTAACAGGGTTTGGTGTGACAAGGACGTCTCATATGACCACCTGAAGGTTTTTGGGTGCAAGGCCTTTGTTCATATTCCTCAAGATGAAAGGTCAAAGCTTGATTCGAAGACACGACAATGTATCTTTCTTGGTTATGGTGGTGATGAGTTTGGCTACAAGCTGTTTGACCCTATAGCAAGGAAAGTTATGAGAAGCCGTGATGTTGTGTTTGTTGAAGACCAAACAATTGAGGATATTATGAAGACAAAGGGGCAGGTTCCTCCTCAGCAGCAGCAAGACATGATTGATTCTGACCCAGTTCCTGCAGCTCCAACTCCTATGCAAGTTGAAGCAGATGCAGAAGATGTACAAGATGATGTACATGGTGGTGCAGGTGAAGAAGATGCTCCCCAGCAGCAGCAACAAGAGTATGATGCTGAAGTTGATGATCCGGATCAGCAGTAAGCACCAGCACCAGAAAGTCCACCAGCTGCTCCACTCAGAAGATCCAACAGGGGTCGAATTCCTTCCAGCAGGTATCCCTCAGATCAATACGTGGTGTTATTATCTGACGGTTCAGAACCTGAATGCTTTGCAGATGCAATGGAAGATGAGCACAAGAAGGAGTGGAAAAATGCTATGCAAGAGGAGATGGATTCCTTGCATAAGAATCATACTTATGAGTTGGTGAAGTTGCCCAAGGGCAAGAAAATTTTGAAGAACAAGTGGGTCTACAAAATCAAGCAAGAAAAGCACACATCACATCCAAGGTACAAGGCCAGGCTGGTTGTAAAAGGATTCGGCCAGAGAAAAGGCATTGACTATGATGAGATCTTTTCTCCGGTTGTGAAGATTACATCCATAAGAGTAATCCTTGGCATGGCAGCAAGTCTCAACTGGGAGGTTGAGCAAATGGATGTGAAGACTGCATTCCTTCATGGTGAGTTGGAGGAAGAAATATACATGGAGCAACCTGAGCGGTTTCTTGTGAAAGGCAAAGAAGACTATGTGTGCAAGCTGAAGAAAAGTCTCTATGGCCTGAAACAAGCACCAAGACAATGGTACATGAAGTTTGAAACTGTCATGGGGGAGCAAGGCTACAAGAAGTGTAGCTCAGACCATTGTGTGTTTATTCAGAGGTTCTCAGGTGATGATTTCATCATATTATTGCTCTATGTTGATGATATCCTGATTGTTGGCAAGAATGTATCTAGGATTGCTAAGTTGAAGAAGGAGTTGAGCAAATGTTTTGCTATGAAAGACTTAGGTCCAGCAAAGAACATTCTCGGGATGAGAATTGAGCGAGACAAAAATTGCAACAAGCTGTACTTGTATCAAGAGAAGTATATTGAGAAGGTACTTCAGAAGTTCAGGATGGAAAATGCTAAAGTTGTGAGTTGTCCACTAGCAGCCCATTTCAAGTTGAGCAGAAAGCAATGTCCTACCACTGATGAGCAGAAAAAGGAAATGCATCATGTTCCTTATGCTTCAACGGTTGGGAGTTTGATGTATGCTATGGTGTGTACAAGGCCTGACATTGCTCATGCGGTTAGTACTGTGAGAAGATTTATGTCCAATCCAGGAAGACCTCATTGGGAAGCCGTGAAGTGGATTTTGAGATATCTCCGGGGCAGCACAAATCTGAAACTTTGCTTTGGTGATGGTGAAGCCAAGCTGATTGATTTTTCAGATTCTGACATGGTTGGAGATGTTGACAGAAGGAAGTCTACTTCAGGTTACTTGGTTACCTATGCAGGGGGAGCGGTGTCATGGCAAAGCAGGCTGCAAAAGTGTGTGGCACTGAATACAACTGAAGCTGAATTCATTGTGGTAACAGAGGCGAGCAAAGAGCTATTGTGGCTGAAACGGTTGGCTTGTGAGCTTGGTTTTAAGCAAGACAAGTATGTGTTGTTTTGTGACAACCAAAGTGCTATCCACTTGAGTAAGAATGCAAGTT
>NW_025234934.1:0-6617 GCF_018294505.1 Triticum aestivum | reverse complement strand
CAACTTATGCTAGGCTATCACGGCTATTACACATATTACATCCACTGGGCATCAAAGTTCACCACCAGTGCAAATATAGGGAACAAAGCCGCATATCATATACACTGGTTGTCAAAGTTGGCGACCAGTGCAAATAAACGCCGCAGCAAAACAAGTCCAGAACTGAAACCACTTGAAAAGAGCTCAAGAAACAATATCCTGGGTACCCATAATGCTGGCAAGATGCTTAGCAAGCTTATTAACTTTCTCTTTTTTGGCACTTAAATCCTCCAGCACTTGCTGTTGCACCAGAAAGTATGCATCTGAATTCTGCAGGGACTTCCTTAGTCCTTCGGCTTCCTATCGCATAACATCTGATCAATGTCTTTCAACTTCAAGTTGAGACTCAAGAAGCCAAATGGATTCAGGCAGCGAGTTCGAAGAGCTGGTGCCAACAGTAGTAGCCAGTAACTCGAAGACTACATCAAGATAGGACTTTGCGGTTGTCTCAGTGTCTTCAATATAGTTTTTATCAGCTTTCTTGGAGACCAACAGGGATGTCTCACTATCTTGAACCTTATCTGCATTACTTCCTTTACCATTTCATAACGGGGAACTCTTCTCCAACATTTTATCCGCGTTCTAAAAGAGAAACAAACAAACACATCACAGGTTTACCATGTTGTATATGAAACTCAATTTGGTAAACCAGTTCAGTAGTAAGGTGGACATGATAATAGCATGAAACAAACATATATCTATGTAGTATGGTCATTGTATGGTCTACATCATTCTAGTTTATGTTGCCAAATCAAGATAGAGACAGTTTGAATCATATCTATTTTAAGACAAAGCAGCATAGACAGAGTATAAGTGTGGGAAACTACACAGCATTAACAACACTTGTAATGTGCATGACATGAGAACATAACTGTTTATTCAATTGAAACTAAAATCAACATAGAGCAAGTTACAATAGCAAACACGTTAAAGAAACAGGTTTAAAACATACGTGTTGTGCAATTGGAGTTTCAGTTGCATCCTTCAAATTTGAAATTAGTTGATATGATTAAATACAGTGATGCAAGAGCAAAGTAGTATGGACCATAGCTACGGAACCTGACCTGAGAACAATTCTTCTTCTGCTTTAAGCGTTGACTTGAGGTTCAGAGTGGTGGTCCTCGTGCTTTGGGCACTGCAATTGCCTTACTAACTGCTCATGTTTGGGTGCTCTGTGGTGGAGACGGTGCTGTGTCACCTGGAACTGGGTTACTATCTGCTGGGGTTGGGGTTATAAGGGGTGTAGCTGGTTCTCTGTCCAACTGGGTAGGGGTACAATCTGCGTGAGTCTGGGTTATGTGTGGTGGGGCTGGTTCTTGCGCAAGTACAACCGTGGTTCTATCTGCATTGGCAGGTAGCACGATCTTTTCTAAAGACCGTGTTTTTACTCCCACAGATACTGCCATCACCCCCTACAATAGAAATGATTGATAAACAAGAAAAGTAATTGAATGTACAAACATTGTAAGATAGACATGTGCAATGGATAGTAGGGAAGAAAACAGGGCATGAAATAAATCACATTTATGTTGTCTAACGAAACATAATAGCAGGACATAATTTCACATATATGATGGCTAATTAAACAGTATAGCATGACACAATTTCACATGTAAACTGGCTAACTAAACAAGATAGAATGACATACTTCAAAATATCATGACTATGCAAACAGGATGACATGATATAACTATACAATGTGTCTATTAAAGTGGTTGGCATGCCATAAATCACAAACATGCCGTCGATGGAAACATGATGGCATGATATAATTCACGGATAGAATGACATAATTCAAAATATGATGACTATGTAAATAGGATGAGATGATATAACTATACTATGTCTTTAGAAAATGGGTTGGCATGCCATAATTCAGATACGTTTTGTCTATGTAAACATCATGGCATGATATAATTCAAATATATGATTTATATACTAAGCAAGTGAGCAGAGGGCAATCGCATATATGATGTGTCAACTAAGGAGATGGCATTTAATATTGTGTATATGATGTAAAAACTAAGCATTGCAATACAACATATGCATGATATGAGTAATATGACCCTGCCAACTTTGAGCATACACCTCAGGGAGATAATAGGACTGGTCATCTGCCTCTGAATCCTCCTCTGAAGAGCTATCTGTAACCACCAAGATATATGCTTCAACAGGTAGCATTGTCTGCTCTGAAGACCTTGTTTTCACTCCAGATTTCTCCATCACCAATTCAAATGGCTGATGCACAGGAAGAGCAGTTGAATATACAAACATTGTCGACAAATGCAACGAGAAATACAAAAAAGGATGGCATGATATAATTCACATATATGACGCTTGGCTAAACAGCATGGCATTGCATAATTCACATATATAATGCCTTGCACCAAGATAGCATTGCATAATTCACATATATGATGTCTTGCAACACGATGGCATTGCATAATTCACATATATGGTAATTAGACACTAAACAGGTGGCATTCACACAAGGAATGTCTAAACTAAGCAAATGACATAGCAATGCAAGATACCGTACGCATGATATGCGCAACATAACCCTGCCAAGTTAGAGCATGCACCTCGGGGGGATAGGACTGGTCATCTATCTCTGAATCCTCCTCTGAGGAGCTATCCGTAACCAGCAAGACATGGGCTTCATCAGACAACATTGTCTGCTCTGAAGACCTTGTTTCCACTCCAGATTTTTCCATGACCGTGCCGAATGGCTGATGCACAGGAAGAGTAATTGAATGTACTAAAATTGTTGACTAATTTAACACGTAATAAAAAAATGATGGCATGATATAATTCACATATAAGATGGCTAACCAGGGTGGGGATGCAAAATTCACATATACGATAAAGCAACTAAACAGATGGCATTCAGACAAAGCATGTCTAAACTAAGCAGATGGCATATTTGATGTATAAAGTAAGCAATGCAAGGCACCATATGCATGATATTACCAACATCAGCATGCCAAGTTAGAGCGAAGACCTCAGGGGGTAAATAGGAGTGGTATTCTCCTTCTGAATCCCCCACAAAACAGTTGTCTTCCTCTTGATTACAATCCGAAATGGGTGGAGGAGGGCTGCCTTTGCAACCACCATGGAGCGACGTCTGCATGAAATTTTATTGCCACACTAGGCTCGTCTCTTTTGCTCTACATGTTCAGTTCCATTGTGTACAATAACTGACATGCATAGGAATAAAACATAGTGAGATTATGTAAGGAGTGCATGCACAAATCCAGAGTGATGGTAGCAAACTGTGGATAGACCCAAAACCAATGATAGCAAGCAAATAATAGTTGTAGTTAAAAATACAGATAATGGCTCCTTTAATGTTTGTTTGCACCCAACATGAAACTCATAGTAGACACCCAAGATTAACTAGATAGTATACAGATGGTACTGATTGTCGCCCCAATATGTACCCCACAACCATTTAAAAACTCAAGTTTCAGCATTAGTTTGGACCTAACTCGGAGTCTAATAGGTGAACATGACGATAAAGTAGCATGTCATCATATTAAGCGATGCATAACATAAGCAGACACGGAAGAGTGCGACCTCTCTTGCGGACCCGTGTAGTCTTCAAGGTCATCTGCTCAATTGATGATGGTAATGCAGTTGTCGTGGCTGCCGGTGGCGGGGAAGAAGATCTGAGGCGGCGAACTACAGTCTCGAGAGCGGATCCCTGCTGTGGTGAACCCTTCCGTCCTTGGAGCAGCTGAGCTGGGGTGGAACACAGCGCAACAAGAGCAGGATGCTACCTATTGAGCGTTGCATTGGTTTTCCCTTGAAGAGGAAAGGGTGATGCAGTAAAGCAGCGTAAGTATTTCCTTCAGTTTTTGAGAACCAAGGTATCAATCCAGTAGGAGACCACGCGTGAGTCACCTCGTACCTACACAAACAAATAAGAACCTCGCAACCAACACGATAAAGGGGTTGTCAATCCCTTCACGGCCACTTGCAAGAGTGACATCTGATAGAAATAATAATAATAAGATAAATATTTTTGGTATTTTTATGATATAGATTGAAAGTAAAAATTGCAAAATAAAATAGATTGGAAACTTGTATGAAGGAGAATAGACCCGGGGGCCATAGATTTCACTAGTGGCTTCTCTCAAGATAGCATAAGTATTACGGTGGGTGAACAAATTACTGTCGAGCAATTGATAGAAAAGCGAATAATTATGAGAATATCTAGGTATGATCATGTATATAGGCATCACGTCCGTGACAAGTAGACCGACTCCTGCCTGCATCTACTACTATTACTCCACACATCGACCGCTATCCAGCATGCATCTAGAGTATTAAGTTCATAAGAACAGAGTAACGCCTTAAGCAAGAGGACATGATGTAGAGTGATAAACTCATGCAATATGATATAAACCCCATCTTTTTATCCTTGATGGCAACAATACAATACGCGTCGTTTCCCTTTCTGTCACTGGGATCGAGCACCGCAAGATTGAACCCAAAGCTAAGAACTTCTCCCATTGCAAGAAAGATCAATCTAGTAGGCCAAACCAAACTGATAATTCGAAGAGACTTGCAAAGATAAACCAATCATACATAAAAGAATTCAGAGAAGATTCAAATATTGTTCATAGATAGACTTGATCATAAACTCACAATTCATCGGATCTCGACAAACACACCGCAAAAGAAGATTACATCGAATAGATCTCCCAGAGAATCGAGGAGAACTTTGCATTGAGATCCAAAGAGAGAGAAGAAGCCATCTAGCTACAAGCTATGGACCCGAAGGCCTGAAGTAAACAACTCACACATCATAGGAGGGGCCATGGAGTTGATGTAGAGGCCCTCCGTTATCAATGCCCCCTCCGGCGAAGCTCTGGAAAAGGCCCCAAGATGGGAACTCTTGGGTACAAAAGGTTGCAGCGGTGGAATTAGGTTTTCATGGTGCTCATGGATGTTTGCGAGGTATATGCATATATATAGGAGGAAGAAGTAGGTCGGTGGAGCAACGAGGGGCCCATGAGGGTGGAGGGCGCGCCCAGGGGGGGTGGGCGCGCCCCCTGCCTCGTGGCCTCCTCGATTGTTTCTTGACGTCCACTCCAAGTCTCCTGGATCACGTTTGTTCCAAAAATAATGATCCCTAAGGTTTCATTCCGTTTGGACTCCGTTTGATATTCTTTTCCGTGAAACACTAAAATTTGGGCTGGGCCTCCAGTTAATTGGTTAGTCCCAAAAATAATATAAAAGTGTAAAATAGAGACCATTAACATCCAAAACAGATAATATAATAACATGGAACAATCAAAAATTATAGATACATTGGAGACGTATCACAAGACAAACCACACAAGGTTTTCTTTAACACATATCTGTAACAGAAGTAATTGTGTAAGGGCTTGTTTGAATTTGAGGATTCTAACAATGCAGGGATAGGAAATAGACATGAATAGGATAGGAATGCACGTGCAAAAATAGAGAATTTAAAAACACATGATTTCTTCCAATTTGGGTGTTTGGTGCATAGGAATTGGAAGATCACAGGATGCAAAGAAGTATGATGAGATCAAGTCAAACCACAAGAAAATGTATGGTTATAATGCTATTATGCTACTATCTCTTAGTCTTGTGCTTCATGAATAGGAATTTGAAAAGGAGGACAAGTGGAAATTAAAATTCCTAGGGTTTTTCTTTCAAGGAGACACTAAAGGAACAAATGCTATAGTTTTCCTTTGCTCCATTCCTTTGAATCAAATGCATGAATAGTAGTACCATAGGAAACATTCCAATTCCTGTGTTTTCCTTCACTTTTCCTTTCAAGCACTGGCTATTCTAGTAGGCAGGCTTGAGCAAGGAAAAGCCTACTCTCAAAAAAATGTTTTTGTGCTACTTCTACTACTTTGGACCCAGGCCACTGCCCTACTAGCTCAACTCCCAGGGCCATCATCAAATACATAGCTCAAACGCACAGAGATAAATAATGATGGCGTTCAAGAGAGTCAATCACAGATAGCTAAGTTGCTAGTACCTCACTGCTTGTCATATAGTAGGTGAAACTAATCGTATTTCATGTTATTACGTGTGCTCAGTGGACAATATATATAACATGTAGGGTAAAAAATAGATGCAACAAGTGTACAACCTCTTTGGCGAAGCCATCACTACAAAAAAAAGACACATCCGTGACATTTTGGGCCGAACGAATTTTTTTTCTGTCATACATATGACACTTCTATGACGATAATTGTGACAAAACCCAGTATCATCATAGATGTGGGGGCTCCTACTTCTATGACAAAAAATCATGACAGAAAATGGGCTTTTCGTCCTGGGCGGGCCGGAGACGCAGCTGCATGACATTCTTTGGGCCGTCCATGATGGAAAAACCATGGTAGAAGCAAGGGCGGGGAAAATTTCGGGGAGTTCCCGGTTACAGTGGGAGGTCGGGGGCCGAGCGATGCGCGCTTCTCTCATACACGTACGCACGTGTGTGTGAGGCGTTGGCTCTAACTGAACCCGAGCGATTCCACAGTAGGCTACGCGTTACTGAACTCGAGCGATCGATCGATGGCTGTTAACTGAAC
>NW_025234933.1:0-6618 GCF_018294505.1 Triticum aestivum | reverse complement strand
TACAGAGAGATACACACATATTTTAAGATACTTAAGTAAGGATGTTTTGTACATATGGTTTTCTTATATCCATTCATACCCCTGTTTGCAATTATGGAGTAGTCTAGCATGTCATTTTCTTGCTCTACTTTTGCTACAAAATGTTTCCTGGCAGATTGTTTACATGTTATTCAATTTTGCCAAGGTTGTTGTAGTTGATCCTTGCATGCTATGAACTTGTTCTTGTCTTGGTTAGCTTCATAAACATGTCTTCTTGCTGATGCTATGCTTATCTTGTCATGCAATGACTTGTGGTGAGTGAATCGATCTTGTTAAGTAGGGTACTTGCTGTTACTGTTTTGCTAGGCTAAATCTATCATTTCCTGATGCTATGTAAACCTGCTCCTACAAGTTATTCTATGCATAATCTGGAGATGTTCACTAAGGGTGTTTTGTTCTACATATGATGCTCTATCCATCCATGCCCCTGGTTGCATTTATAGCCTGCTGTAGATTGTTGTTTCCTTGCTCCAAATTTGCTAAATAATGTTGTTTTCAGCCTGTTAATATTAAGTTCAGTTGTTGCCATGATTGTTGCTACTGTTCCATGCACCCTATGAACTTTCTCTTGCCATGCTTAGCTTCATAAACATGTCTTCTTACTGTTGGTTGCCTTGCCATGCCATGTATTGCTCTGTGGTGAGTGGTACAAGCTCATCTACATGCCTACTTATCGTTGTTCCTGCCATGTTGGAATCTGTCATATAACTTGCTATGTTTACATGGGTGCCATCATATCTTCTGATCCTTTTTGGCTCATAGTCATTAAGGGACTTCTGTTCTATGCATTTAGTATTATCATGCCATGCCTTTGTTTGCCATGATAAGTTCCTGTAACATGTTGATTGATAGCTCTAAACATTGCAACCTGATGTTATTTCTGTAAAGTCTGAAACTGATATTATTTGCAATCTTGCCATGTGTGTTTGAGCATGTTCTAGTGATTTCTGGGGATAGCTCAGTGTTCATGTTTTGTTATGCTTTACCTGTACATCATGCCCATGCCTTTTCTTTTCATCTTCGGGTGCTGTAGCATATTGTTTTGATGCTTGCAATATGCCTAGTTGTTGTTTTAGATAGATTGTTATTATAACTTGTATAGAGTGTATGTGTTGCACCGTTGCTCCGTTTTGAGTGTGCTCTATATGAAACTTTCTTGATTTTGCATGTAGTTTCATATTATCATGTTGCATCCTTGTTTTGGTGTGTTTGCTTGATGTTTGAATGCATTTTGCATCTATGCCATGTTTAACTTGTTTTGCTCATATCTTCTAGGCCGTAGCTCCGAACTAAACGAACTTTATATGTAACTTGACTAGAATCTCGTGTAGATCATCTTTGTGCATCTTAACTTGCTGTTTAACAACTTGAACATAAGGTTTATTCAGATCTGGACCAATTTCGAAATATGCATATGAGGACTTACCGGAATTGTTATATGTTGTTCCCGGCCTCATTTAAACCTGCCTTGATGTGTTGCTCTTGTTTGCATCATCTCTTGCCATGAGTAGCCTCATTTAGATTTGTCATGCATCATGCTTGTTGTGCATCATGTCATGTTCGTGTGTGGTGTGTTTACCTTGTTGTGTGCTTCTTCTCGATAGTTCCGGTTCGTTGCGATCGTGAGGATTTGTTCGTCTACGCTGGGTTCGTCTTCATGGCTTCATCTTCTTCATGGACTCGTTCTTCTTCCTTGCGGGATTTGAGGCAAGATGATCGTTACCCTGGATCTCAATACTATCATTGCTATGCTAGTTGCTTCATTCTATCGCTATGCTGCATTACCTATACTTTGCTCATCAAGCCTCCCAAATTGCCATGAACCTCTAACCTTTGACACCCTTCCTAGCAAACCATTGCTTGGCTATGTTACCGCTTTGCTCAGCCCCTCTTATAGCATTGTTAGTTCCAGGTGAAGTTGAAGATTGCTGCATGGTGGACAGGATTATGTTGGGATATCACAATATCTCTTATCTAATTAATGCATCTATATACTTGGTAAAGGGTGGAAGACTCGGCCTTATGCCTGGTGTTTTGTTCCACTCTTGCCGCCATAGTTTCCGTCATACCGGTGTTATGTTCCCGGATTTTGCATTCCTTACGTGGTTGGGTCATTTATGGGACCCCCTTGACAGTTCGCTTTGAATAAAACTCCTCCAGCAAGGCCCAACATTGGTTTTACCATTTGCCTCACCACCACCTACTTTTCCCTTGGGAGTCACTCTCTCGAGGGTCATCTTTATTTTAGCCTCCCCGGGCCAGTGCTTGTCTAAGTGTTGGTCCGAACCAGAGCCACTTGCAGCGCCACCTCGTGGAAACTCGAGGTCTGGTTTTAGTTGTACGTAGTGTTCATCCGGTGTTGCCCTGAGAACGAGATATGTGCAGCTCCTATCGGGATTGTCAGCGCATCAGGCGTTCTTGCTGGTCTTGTTTTACCATTGTCAAAATGTCTTGTAAACCGGGATTCCGAGTCTGATCGGGTCTTCCTGGGAGAAGGTATATCCTTCGTTGATTGTGAGAGCTTATCATGGGCTAAGTTGGGACACCCCTGCAGGGTATAATCTTTTGGAAGTCATGCCTGCGGTTATAGGCAGATGGGAATTTGTTAATGTCCGGTTGTAGATAACTTGACACTAGATCCGAATTAAAACGCATCAACCGTGTGTGTAGCCGTGATGGTCTCTTTTCGGTGGTGTCCGGGAAGTGAACACGGTTTTGGGTTATGTTTGACGTAAGTAGGAGTTCAGGATCACTTCTTGATCATTGCTAGCTTCATGACCGTTCCTTTGTTCTCTTCTCGCTCTTATTCACGTATGTTAGCCACCATATATGCTTAGTCGCTGTTGCAGCCTCACCACTTTACCCCTTCCTTTCCCTTTAAGCTTTGCTAGTCTTGATACCCATGGTAATGGGATTGTTGAGTCCTCGTGGCTCACAGATTACTACAACAACAGCTGCAGGTACAGGTTGTGCGATGATCATGACGCGAGAGCGATGCTTGCTTGCGTTGAGTTCTTCTTCTGCTTCTTCTTTGATCAGGGGATAGGTTCCAGGTCGGCAGCCTGGGCAAGCAGGGTAGATGTCGTTTGAGTTTCTGTTTGTGTTTCATCCGTAGTCGGATGATGATCTTATGTATGATGATGTTGTATTCGTGTGGCATTGCATGCCTTTTGTATGTATCCCCATCTATTATGTAATGTTGATGTAATGATATCCACCTTGGAAAAGCGTTTCAATATGCAGGTCTATCCTTGGTGGGACCTTCGAGTTCCTTTTGGATAGGGTCGCATATTGGGCGTGACAAGTTGGTATCAGAGCCTCGAACGACCCTAGAAGCCCCCTTGATTGATCGTGTAGTTTGGCCGTTGTTGAGTCTAGAAGAAAACTGTTTTCGGAGTCTAGTTATATTGGAGAGTAGCAATTCTTTTTACTCCTCAGCCTCTTCGTCGCTCTGGTCAGCAATCTTGATGTAGGTGTTTTGATTTACTCCTCTTCCCTTCAAATTTTTCTTTAGGATCACGCGGTTAGTTTCGTGAGTTGTCCATCCTCTTTTATCCGGTGCATTTCTCGTCAAGTTGACTCGAGCCTCTTCATCTTTGCCAAGTTCAATCTTCAGTTGTTTTCTTTTCCCACCCGCCCACCCTTTTCTTCTCGGAGCCGGAGTCTGTAATCGAGTATCCATCCTACTCATGTGAAGTTTTTGCTCTCTCTCCTCAATGATTTCAACCGGTGTTTTCTCTTCAAGATATTCATCGATTTCCCCTTCCAAGTGGCCTTTGTTTTCCCTCCCTCCCACCCTTTTTCTTCCTGGAGTGTGAGTCTCTTGCGACCATCAATTTCATCCGTGTGGAGCCTCTTTACTGTTTCCTCAATTATTTCAACCAGTGAATGCTCGTCTCGTTCGTCATTCTTCATCCCTTTCTTTCTTCCGGTGCACTCAATTCAAGTTTTTTTCGGGTTGATCACATTCTTTTCTAGGATCAAGTGTTCTCCTTGCTTGTTCGTCTCTCGCCAATTTATCCTCCTGGAGTGCTCAAGCCATCTCAGGAGATTCGTCTATGTTCTAATTAATTCGAGGTTGTCACCTCATTCAAATATCTCAATTGTTCCGGTGCATCATCTATCTCTTCAACAATCCTTTCCGATGGTGTTATCTCTTTAGTGGGCCCTAACCCACAGGTCTTTTTCCAGGATCTTACCTGACTCCTCTAATTATCCCGGAGCTATTCTCAAATTCTTTTCAAGTTTGACGTAAGAATGAATTTCATCAGTCAGATGCCTTTCCAAGATCGTTTTCAAACTCTTTTCATTGTTGGCTCAACCTCTTTGCCTTTCATTCTCCCGGAGTATCTCAGTAATTTTGGTGGTGTTTCTCATTGTCATATGAAGACCGAAGAAGAGTTCCTCTTAAACCTTGTCTGTTCTCTCGAATATTCGTGGGTCTAGCTTCATGTTATCCTCGCAAATTACCCCGTTTGTCAGAAGTTCTTTTCATCCATCCGGAGTATTTTAGAAGTTGTTTTCCCGTTTCTTTTCACCGGAGGCCATCATTTCAGTCACCATTCTCTATTTATCCCGGTGCTTCGTTCAAGTGTTCTTTAATTAGCTCATGATCTCTTTGTTCTTTTGCATCTAAATCCCCTCAGGCATATTTGTTCTTCTAATTCTTCCCGGTGATTCAGTCTCTTTCATAAGTCATTTGAGAATTCTTACGGTGGTTCGTTCAACATTCTTATTCCTTGATTATCATTCTAATCCTTTCGTTCTTTTCAATCCTACCGGTGGTTCATGAAGACCTTCTCAAGTTTGCGATATGTCACTTCTCAATCCTTTTGAAGAAGAATAAGTAATATGCAAAATCCATTGTTGGTTATCAATTTAATTTGATGAAGGATAAGCATACAATAAATCTTATTCTTATTTCATCCAAGTGATTAATCCCTTCCTTCGGAGTTTGTTCTTGATGAATAAATTCTAGTTCCAAGTGTTTCATCTTTTCTTTACCGGAGTTCAAAATTTTCCTCGGCCATTTCATCGGAACCTCCATCTAAATTATCGCAAGGCTCATCTTATTCTTTCATCCTTTATTCTATCTAATCATCCTTTTTATTACCGGAGTTCTTCATGGTGATTCTTCATGATTTAATTCATTCTTCAAGAGTTCATCAAGATTCTTGTTGGAGGAGTTCAAGTATCTTTCTTCTCGTATCTCGAAGTGTAATTAATTCTCCATATTCTTTTGAAGTGGAGTTTTGCATTTCTTCGTTCTTCTCAGCTATTCAGTCATTTCCGTTTGTGGTCGGTTATCACCTTATGATCTTGAGATGTTATCTATAAGACCACAACAAGTTTATTCTTTCGTTGTTGATTTTCTCAACAACTCCGTTCAACCTTTCCTTCTAAGTTCTTTTCATTCAACTCTTTCAATTCTTTCCGGAGGTTTTGTGTCATGTCTTCATCAAGTATCCTTCCATCCTCTCAAGCTCATGTTCTATTCCTCCATCTTTCAGCCTGAGTGCTGCCTAAATCCTTTCAGTATTATTCGTTTCTTATCTCGTTCTAACCGAAGTGGTTTCATAGTTTATCTGATTCTGTGAGATTTCGATTCTCGTCATTCTCGTCGTTCCTTTCTTCTTCTCGAGTGCTCTCAATTCTTTGCTTCTTCTCTGGAGTTCTTACTTCACCTCATCCCCTTTTCCCTTCCGTCTCGGTCCTAAGATCTCGGGACGAGATCTCTTGTTAGTGGAGGAGTTTTGTAACGCCCCGAATTCGATGCGCCAGGTGTCTGCCAGTTATTCGCCGTAGTTTCCATGTCATTTGCTTGCTTGTTGCATTTTATCATGTCATCATGTGCATTTCATTTTGCATACGTGTTCGCCTCATGCATCCGAGCTTTTTCCCCGTTGTCCGTTTTGCAATCCGGCACTCCTATGTCCTCCAACGTTCCCCTTCTGTCTCTCGTTGTGAGAAGGTGTTAAACTTTCTCGGAATGGACCGAGGTTTGCCAAGCGGCCTTGGTATAGCACCGGTAGACCGCCTGTCAAATTTCGTGCCATTTGGAGTTCGTTTGATACTCCAACGGTTAACCGAGTAACCGTAAAGCCCCTTTCTCTTTGCAGCCCAACACCCCTTCCAAAGTGGCCCAAAACCCATCCAAACCCCATCCATGCTCTCGGTCATTCGATCACGATCGCGTGGCCGAAAACCGCTCCTCATTTGGACTCTCCTAGCTCCCTCTACCTATAAATCAGTCCACTCCCCCGAATTTTTCGGGCAAACCCTAGATCAAAGCCTCCCCCGCGCCTCCGGACATGTCCACTCCACCGCCGGACGCGTCCACCGCCGCCTCCACCTCACTCCATCCAATCATGGAGCGCCACATCATCGCCGCCGCCCCCGCGCCCAATGCCGCAGTGCCACGCGGTCGGCCGGCCTCCTCTCTCCTCCCCGCGCCCGCCACGGCCTGCCGAGGCCCGGGTCGGGCCCGCCCAGGCCCGTGCGCTGTGCACCCGAGCCCCAAGCTCCGCCCGGCTCCCTGCCGCACCTCGCCGGTGACCCCCGAGCGCCGCCGCCGCCGGC
>NW_025234932.1:0-6618 GCF_018294505.1 Triticum aestivum | reverse complement strand
TTCTCTCCGGTAGACTACGAGACCGACGCTGCTGCTGACCAGTTCGACTATGGAGTTGACGACCCCTCTCTCTTGCCAGAGCAACCAGGCAAGCCCCCCCCCCCTTGATCACCAGATATCGCCTACTCTTCTCTATACTGCTTGCATTAGAGTAGTGTAGCATGTTACTGCTTTCGTTAATCCTATTCTGATGCATAGCCTGACATTGTCGCTACATCTGTTGATACCTTACCTGCAATCCTAAATGCTTAGTATAGGATGCTAGTTTATCGTCATTGGCCCTACATTCTTGTCAGTCTGCCTTGCTATACTATCGGGCCGTGATCACTTGGGAGGTGATCACGGGTATATACTATACATACATACATACTATACAGATGGTGACTAAAGTCGGGTCAGCTCATTGAGTACCCGCAAGTGGTTCTAACGAGGGGGCTGAAAGGACAGGTGGCTCCATCCCGGTAGAGGTGGGCCTGGGTTCCCGACGGCCCTCGACTGTTACTTTGTGGCGGAGCGACAGGGCAGGTTGAGACCACCTAGGAGACAGGTGGGCCTGGCCCTGTTCGGCGTTCGCGGATACTTAACACGCTTAACGAGATCTTGGTATTTGATCTGAGTTGGCTACGAGCCTATACGCACTAACCATCTACGCGGGAGTAGTTATGGGTATCCCGACGTCGTGGTATCAGCCGAAGCACTTCAGACGTCAGCGACGGAGCGGCGCGCGCCAAATTGGACTGGAACGCCACTAGGCTAGGTCTGCTTTCGGCCGCGTACGCAACGTGCATGTGTGCTATGGGCGATGGGCCCAGACCCCTGTGCGCTTAGGTTTAGACCGGCGTGCTGGCCTCTCTGTTGAGCCTAGGTGGGGCTGCGACGTGTTGATCTTCCGCGGCCGGGCATGACCCAGGACAGTGTGTCCGGCCAAATGGGATCAAGCGTGTTGGGTAAGTTGGTGCACCCCTGCAGGGAAGTTAATCTATTCGAATAGCCGTGATCTTCGGTAACAGGACGACTTGGAGTTGTACCTTGACCTTATGACAACTAGAACCGGATACTTAATAAAACACACCCTTCCAAGTTCCACAGACAACCCGGTGATCGCTTTTCTACAGGGCGACGAGAGGAGGATCACCGGGTAGGGTTATGCTATGCGATGCTACTTGGAGATGCTACTTGGAGGACGTCAATCTACTCTCTTCTACATGCTGCAAGACGGTGGCTGCGAGAAGCGTAGTCTTCGACAGGATTAGTTATCCCCCTCTTATTCTGGCATTCTGCAGTTCAGTCCACTGATATGGCCTCCTTACACATATACCCATGCATATGTAGTGTAGTTCCTTGCTTGCGAGTACTTTGGATGAGTACTCACGGTTGCTTTCTCCCCCCTTTTTTCCCCTTTCCTTTCTTTCTGGTTGTCGCAACCAGATGTTGGAGTCCAGGAGCCAGACGCCACCGTCGACGACGACCCCTACTACACTGGAGGTGCCTACTACTATGTGCTGCCCGCTGATGACGACCTGGAGTAGTTTAGGAGGATCCCAGGCAGGAGGCCTGCGCCTCTTTCGATCTGTATCCCAGTTTGTGCTAGCCATCTTATGGCAACTTGTTTAACTTATGTCTGTACTCAGATATTGTTGCTTCCGCTGACTCGTCTATGATCGAGCACTTGTATTCGAGCCCTCGAGGCCCCTGGCTTGTATTATGATGCTTGTATGACTTATTTTATTTGTAGAGTTGTGTTGTGATATCTTCCTGTGAGTCCCTGATCTTGATCGTACACATTTGCGTGCATGATTAGTGTACGATTGAATCGGGGGCGTCACAAGTTGGTATCAGAGCCGACTGCCTGTAGGAATCCCCCTTTCCAACTCCTTGGCCGAAGTCGAGTCTAGTCGTTGAAAAACTTTTACTAACATGGCTGTGTGGCCCATGGGCCCACGTCGCCATCGGGAGGTATTAGGATCTTTTACTCCTCGTCTATACTCTGGGACTCTGATCTCTCCTCTATTCGGGTTAAATGAAGTTTACTAAGTCTAACATTAGGATCTCGTTATCACTTTCACCCGGAGAGCCCCTTATTACTAATGATCGTCTGCTGCACCAGAAGACCCTGAAGATACTCTCCACTGTTAACCCGAGAACTTGTGTTCATCGCGTTTGCAATTCACCTTCCACCGCAAACCCTTATGGATAACTACTTGCATTTATTATTCTTACATTCATCCCCAGTGGTCTTGTTATTACAAGATACCCTGAAAAACTCGTCGTTGTTTCAATAATCCCTTGAGCTTACTGCCTTGCTGTTCTTTGTCACTTGAATACCCCTACGGTTAATTCTCGCACTTATCGAGTATCCGCTCATCCCCCAGTTGTTCATGTGTTACACAAAAGTCTTCGAAATACCACCCGATATTCCGAAAATCCTCAGCAACCTATTGCTCTGGAATTTCTTGTTTGCTTTCATTATGATTAATTCCATAAGTATAGAAATCTTATTGACATTCCTTGTCATTATCATTTTGAGTCTGTTGACTCAATATGCTGCGAATACACGCAATCATCATTGATCCTTATAAATTACCTTTCCGGCTGAGCTTCCATTCTTTTAACTGGAATTGGTTCTCGACCAATCCAATTGTCGTTGATTGTACCCTAAGGCTATTCAACTTATCCATCCCTAATCAGAGCATTGCTTCTGATCCCTTGATTTGGAAATCATAATTCCTTTGCATTTGACAATTGAGTTAGTCAATTGTTTCTATAATCTGATCTCCTTGCATTCTTCTTCCTCTAGTTGAGTACCGATACTCGTATCAGATCCTTTGTGGACCATCAAGTCCTTTGTTGGATTGTTATCTGACAGTGTCCTTCACATTTGATCACCTTGTGAGTTCTTCCCCTGATACATAATGCCTTTGTTAAGTTGTATCCTCTGCTTGGTCAACCATGCTCTACTTTCGAGCTTGTATTAATTACCCCGAAGTTTGTGGTATATGTTCGTAAGAAGCCCGGATGGGTTGAACCTATGCCTTCCTTAATATGTGTGAACTCGGAAGTTTTCATGAGTCATACTCATCTGGTATTTCACCAGGTAAAACTTTCAACACTAATGCCTTTATCAAAGCGAGAAGTGAATGGAGGGTTATACATTGAAGAAGTGGGAGCCGACCTTGAACCTTTGTGTTCATGCCCATGGACACGATGTAGATCCTATCATGGAAGCTTCTTGAAATAATAACTATTCCTTTGGTATAAGTTCATCTTATATCTGGGATCTGGCCTTTTGCAATCGTGGTTCCGACCATGTTCTCTTCTAAATACCATTTCTCGTGCAAGATTAAGCACTTGTCTTCTGTAGAGCAATACCCCCAGTCCAACCTCTACTTTGGTCTGTCATCGAGTATTACCCCCCCCCCCCTGGTATCTCGAGATTATCATGGAACTGCATAACATCTTATGAGTTCTTCATCAAGTGCTACATTCCCACTGGTTCCAATTTTTTTTTCACGGGCTCTGAGTTATTGAACACTCAAAGACATCGATAACTGAACCGAGTCCGCTCTACGGTTCAACAACTCTTCAGTAAGCTTCTATAAGTACGAGTTTGTACCCGATCACGCCATTCCTAGCCTGTTTGGATATACCATTGTCGTGACGATTCTAACTGTGCTACCTGGTCCTTATTCTTGGAGCACCAATTTTCGACGATGAACTAACATTACGTCGATCCTCATCGTCATATCAATTCGCCTTGAACAACAAGCTTGGTTTCGAGTTTGTGTCGTACCCATGGTTCCAATGACTTTTGGCTTCATCATTCCTTTGACTTGATGTCGTCGCTGATTGATCACTTCTTCATGAAATCTGTTGACAAATTCCTCATCAACCTTATGAGTTCTTCCAGGATATCAATTGAATTCATGATGAGAAATACCATCCTTGTCCCTCGATGATTTGAGTTATCAGCGGCAACATTCTTGCCTTCCCCCCCCCCAACACAAACTTGTTCACCATTTGTGTTGTACCTTGGTTTCCTTGCTATCCAGCAATTGTTCTTCTTTACCTTGGAGTATTACCGTCCTTTATGTCAAGAATGTTCTGAGATTTGTTCCACCTCTTGAGAACTCTTGACATAGAAATACTTCTCACCATCACCATTCTTTCTTGGTCCCTGTGTTAATTCCAACAAGTGAACGGTGTTGTTTGGATTCTTTCCTTCTAGCAACCCTATCTCTTTGAAGTTAATGGTCGAAAGTTCATTCTTAGGCTATTGACTATTGCATCACCATTCTGACATTGGTCGTGCAACCCAACCCATATTTCGGGCGCACCTTTCAACCAATGTTAAATTGTGTATGTTTTCCTCGAGCTTACTTCCTTATATCATTTGATCTGGCTAATGTTATCTCCTTGTTCACTTAATGGTGGAAATCCATCTTTTGGGAATCTCGGTGAATTGCCGTTGAGTTCACCAGACACCTCCGTGTCCTCTCCTTGGGTTAATGATGAACTCTTGTTAACGGAAGTCACTTCATAGTTCATTTCCCGAGAATCTTACAGTGTCATCCCGTCAATTGGTGTTGCACCTTTCTTCTCAGGCATCCTGAGCCTGAGGTATCCTGACACCAATCATACCTGAATCTCCGTCAGATATGATGGTTAGGACAACTTTCCAAGAGTTATGATATTGATCCTTTGATGACCCGGTAACATGATGTCATGCCTAGCACCCCCCCCCCCGGCTGGAGGACCTATCATTATAGATTCCTTTTCAGCAAGGTTATCCATTCACCCATGAGGAAATTGTAAGACTTATTCTACAAGTTATTCCTGATGGATCCTTCGTGTTTCCAGAGTCTGATCTTCACATGAAGACCATGTCAATGCTATCTCGAAGCATGTCTATGGTACTCCAATTTTCAACAAGAACATTTGAAACCCAATGTTAAATGTTTCCTGCCCAATTATCCAAACACCGTTGAATGGGTAATGTCATGAAAATTTCTCTTCCCTTTCCTAAAGGGGTTTTCTACGCTATATCCCGTCATGAATATCATGCGTTGCTTGCCCTTGGGAAGGATATACCCCCTGATATATGTGTTTAAACACATTTTCCTTTTCATTGTTCTGTTTAATCTGATAATCTTATTTTCCGTTCTATTGGTTGGTTTAACCTTTCTTGAGGTCTATATAATCTAAGCAGTATTATTCTCCTGCTTAGGTAAACACCTCGGTGTACAACTCTGTCAGTAAGACCCTGTTGTAATTGTCGATAGCATTCCGGTCACCACCGATGGACGAGAACTTTGCCTATTGGTCCGCCTCGTTCAACGAGCAGGAAAATGGTTCTCTTCGTCCCTCGCCCCTGGTACCGACATTGTGCCGACATAACTGATAGGCTACCCTCTGACATGCCTTGCTATTGTGACCGTGCGAGATGTCACCGCTCCTATTTTTAACCCACATGGTGGGCCCATAACCCACAGTTCCACAGGATCGAAACCTGACTCTCCTGTACACCCCCTGTTCCCAAAGTTATTCCTCACGCGTGGCCTCGTGTGTAATTCACGAGCCACCTTCCGATGAGATCATCAATCTGGTATCAGACGCAATACTTATTCCCATTGCTCTGAACCCCTTTCACACTTCGCTTCAGGCAACGAACGATTGCCTATGCGCTTGAAACTTCTATTTTGCACCTTCTTGCTTTGCTCTCGATATTGTCTTAAATTTCAATTCGAGAGTTACTTCCGCCACCTTCCTCGTTGTTGTCTGCCAAATAATCTACCCTGCAGAGATCCATTCTTCGGTATACCCCCTTAATCTTTCGTTAGTACGATGAAATTTCCGAAGAAAGGATGATGACTTCATCATGATGACCTGAAGCAGACAAAGGAAGACATCAATATAATGGGTCGACCTCTTCGAGAAGAGCAACCAAGACTGAGAAGATCCGTTAGCATTTCGTAACTAGATCCCTCCCCCCTTACTCGTGCTCCTAAATCTCGGGACGAGATTTCTTGTAGTGGAGGAGAATTGTGACGCCCGGATAATCAAGCTACAGTAACCTCTGCTAATGACACCACGTCACCTCCGTTACTGTCGCTAATCTCGCGTTAGTTCGAAAATGATTCAAATTCAAATTTGAGATTTAGGCGAACAACAAAAGTTTTCAAACATTAAAACTAAAATGTCCAAAATGAGTCAAATAAATCATGGGTAATACTAGTGGAGAAACCACAAATTTTATAAAATGTTTAAAGGCTCTAAATTAATTAAAATAGCAGCTATGACAATTAATTAAATGCCTTTTAAAAATAATAATAATGCAAACTATTTTAATTAGGTGTCAAACTTTTGGGGCAGTAGAATAAATTATAACATTAAATTAGGAGTTGTATTTATATTTTATAAAACAGAAATTAAAAGAAAATAGATAAAGAAAAGAAAACAGAAAACAAAGCAAAAAAAAAGGAAGAGAGAAAGCAAACCCCCCCACTGGGGTTCGGCCCAGCAGGCCACAACCCCCCACTGGGCCAACCCACCAGGCCCAGCCGGCCACTCCCCCACTCCTCCTTATCTCCTCACCCACCGAAACCCTAGCCGCCCCCCCAC
>NW_025234931.1:0-6619 GCF_018294505.1 Triticum aestivum | reverse complement strand
AGATCCTAGAGGCACATAGAATTTGCCTTTAGTTCCAAAACACTGCTTTATATACCGGTACGGCAGTGGAGACTGTTAAGTTGAACTTCCACCTAGAACTCTATGCTACACTAGTAAGCAACTTGAACAGTGGACTAGGCCTTGAACTGCAAGTTTTTTGCGAATCTAGCTTCACATAAAGCCTTGACCGATACGTGGCTACCGTGGGTCTTCCCCGCGGGTGGAGCTTATGCGTCATACTCTGAGACTCTTGAGTTTACTAGAGAGAACCCTATAGATTGCGACGTTTAACATCAGACTCACATAGGTGCGTTCTTCAAAAGATGTTCTGCAGGACGACATCTCTGCTTCAATGAACCACTTAGAACACATTTAGATATACATCAACCTGCCATGCAGATTAGGAGAGTATTGCATCTTCATGGAGTGGTATTGTTGATAGTAAGGATACTCTCCTCTCAGTTGACCAACAGCTTGTCTTCCACATCTAATTCACGGGATCTCCGATCACAAAGAATAGGTTACCACTGTGAACAACTCATATTGTGGGTCTCATACTCATCTCCCTCGATGCATTATCTATCACATTACGTGATAGACCCTTAGTAAAAGGATTTTCCAGATTTTTAGACGTTTGGATATAATCTAATGCAATAACTCTGGAGTTTCTCATTTTCTTGACAGACTTTAACCTTCTCTGAACGTGTCTTGATGACTTCGTGTTATCCTTTAAGCTGCTCACTTTCGTGATCACAGTTTGATTGTCACAGTTCATAAGGATACCTGGTACAGGTTTCTCAACAACCGACAAGTCATTCAAGAGCCGATGAAGCCAATCTGCTTCGACCGTAGCTGTATCTAGTGCTACGAGTTCTGCTTCCATTGTTGACCTCGTTAAGATGGTCTGCTTGCAAGACTTCCAAGAAACAACGCCACTTCCATGAGTGAATACATATCCGCTCGTGGCGTTTATCTCATCAGCATCTGAGATCCAGTTTGCGTCACTATACCCTTCAAGCACCTTTGGGTGCCTGGTGTAGTGAATTCCATAATTCGTAGTGCCTTTCAAATAACGCAAAACTCTCTTTAGAGCTTTCCAATGCACATATCCTGGTTTTGAGACAAACCGACTCAGTTTGCTAACAGCAAAAGAGATGTCAGGTCTTGTAGCACTGGGTAAGTACATAAGCGAGCTAATAATCTGAGAATATTTCAATTGATCTCTAGAAATTCTTCGATTCTTTCGAAGTAACACACTCGCATCATATGGTGTTGGAGAGGGCTTGCAGTCACTATAGCCAAAGCGACTCAAGATCTTTTCCGCATAGTGAGATAGAAGCAATGTAATCCCACCATCATCGTCTCTCAACAACTTGATGTTCAGAATGACATCAGCCATTCCTAAATCCTTCATCTCAAAGCAGCGAGATAGGAAATCCTTGACCTCCTTAATAACATTCAGATTTGTTCCGAAAATCAGTATGTCATCAACATACAAGCAAAGGATAACTCCCTCGCCCCCACCATGGTGATAGTACACACATTTGTCAGCTTCGTTTACAACAAAGTCTGCAGTTGTTAAAGTTCTTTCAAACTTCTCATGCCGCTGTTTGGGTGCTTGCTTGATTCTATACAAAGACTTCAGCAACTTGCACACTTTTTCTTCCTGACCATCTAGTACAAACCCATCTGGTTGTTCCATATAACTTTCCTCGTCCAACTCTCCATTTAGGAAAGCAGTCTTAACATCCATTTGATGAACGAGAATACCATGTGAGGCAGCTAGAGAAAGTAGAACTCGAATAGTGGTCAGTCGAGCCACAGGTGAGTAAGTATCAAATAAGTCTTTCCCTTCCTTTTGGGTATAACCCTTAGCCACGAGTCGAGCATTGTACTTTTCAATAGTACCATCAGGCCTAAGCTTCTTTTTAAATACCCGTTTGCATCCTATAGGTTTGCACCCATAAGGAGATCAATTATCTCCCAAGTTTCATTCGCCAAGATGGAATTCATCTCACTACGAACCGCTTCCTTCCAGTAGTCAGCATCTTCAGATGCATAGGCCTCTGAAATAGAACTGGGAGTGTCATCTATGAGATGCACAAGAAAATCATCACTAAAGAATTTTGCAGTCCTCTATCTCTTGCTCCTAGTAGGAACTTTATTTTTCTCCTCCACAGGATTTTCAAAGTGTTCCATCGAAATGGCAGGTTCGGTAATTGTAACTGGTTCCTGATTCGATGAACTAGGCATATCTTGATTAGATGAGGTAGCCATATCCTTCATGGGAAAGATATCTTCAAAGAAAGTCGCATCATTCGACTCCATGATCGTACCGACATGCATGTCAGGTACCTCAAATTTTACAATCAAGAATCTATAACCAATGCTATGAAAAGCATATCCCAGGAAAACACAATCCACAGTCTTTGGTCCAAGCTTGCGCTTCTTTGGAATTGGCACATTGACTTTCGCCAAACAACCCCAGGTTCGTAGATAAGAGAGTTTTAATCTTTTCTTCTCCCATTCCTCGAATGGAGTTATCTCTTTATTCTTTGTGGGAACTCGGTTTAGGACATGACATGCAGTCAATATCGCCTCCCCCACCATGCCTTGGAGAGACCCGATGCGTCTAACATGGCATTAACCAAATCTGTTAGAGTACGATTCTTTCTTTCGGCCATCCCATTTGTGTGAGGTGAATAGGGAGGCGTCCTCTCATGGATTATACCATGTTCCGCACAAAAAGCATCAAATTCATTGAAAAATACTCTCCACCACGGTCGGACCTAAGCCTCTTGATTTTTCAATCAAGTTGGTTTTCCACTTCAGCTTTATAGATCTTGAAAAAGTTTAAAGCCTCATCCTTAGATTTCAGAAGATACACACGACAGTATCTAGTGGAGTCGTCAATTAACGTCATGAAATATTTCTTTCCATCTTTTGTCAAAACACCATTCATTTCACATAGATCTGAATGTATGAGTTCTAGTAGTGCAAGATTTCTCGTTTCCGCAGTCACATCGGACTTACGAGGTTGCTTAGCTTGCACACACACTTGACACTTGGATCCCTTGACAGTGGTGAAACTAGGGATTAAGTTCAACTTTGCTAGTCGCGACATGCAACCAAAGTTAACAGGACAAAGACATGAATGCCACATATTTGATTCATTATTCTTGCAAATATGATTAACAACTTTATTGCAAACATTTGGTAAACATAGGAGGTTTTTGGAAGCAGCAAAACCACTCGGGGTAAATTGCCTATAATAAGGTTTTTGGATTGTTGGAAATATGAGCAATTTATCGGATGATTTTATTAATAGAAATATTAGATAAAGCATGACTAATATAGCAGAGATAAAATAAGTCATGTAATTTGACAGGGAAAAGGTAAATAGCATCTGCATATATGAACTAGAACCGAACACATCTAGAACTGACACTAGAGCAAGAAGTTGTGACAGAATCTCTAACAGGAAGAGTATGAGAACATACGGAACGGGAGAAGATGCACCGGTCTTGGGGTCGGTGTCCTCGCCAGCCATGTCGTCGAGGAGGTTGTCGACGTCGGGGAAGAAGTCGTCATCGGGGAAGTAGTCATCAGAGTCCGGGGCGTCCGTGACAAAGAAGTCAGTAGTCGCGCTGAGCGCTCCCCAAAAACCTTACCACCCTTCTCCCGTACAGGACTCAAAAGGTTCAGTTTCGAAGGCCTACTGTCCCGACCTGCGGTGCACGCCGCAAGTCGGGATGGGGAAGATCGTAGCAGCAGCGCAGTGCTCAGGAACTTTGTGGCGAGAGAAAGAGGATCTTCTGGTGTGTCTCTCTGGAGAGGAGCGACCTCTCTTATAAGGAGGTCCAACTCCCACTAAACTAGCAGTGTGAGACTAAACTTTAATAGTATCCCTTGCCTTGCACAAATGAGCTAAGTGGACCTCTAGGATTTATTTAGGAATTTCTGAAATAGTTATTGGGTTGGCCCATAAATAGATAAAATTCCAGCATAATCTCCGTAATGACATCATCAAGTGAGATAGATGCATGGCAAAGAATATGTCATATATATTTACTGCTTTTGATGTGCCAATAGAATGTATTTGTTCCTTATTCCTACAGCTCCAAAATGGTTCTTGATTTTTAAGATGCATGGATCAGTTGGAAAGGATTATTATATTTATCTACCTTGAGACTATCAAATTAGTTCGCACATCTAATTTCATCCATCCTATCTTTTGATAGCAGAAAAATAGAAAAAAAATCCTTTTTTTGTTCACATTCATCCATCCTACCTTTTTTTTGCATTCCTCCCTCTTTTTATAGAGGCCTGCTCTTATGAATTCAACCCAATGTTTCATATTCAACTCGCATATACAAGACGCCGTGTTCTTTGTTATTTCTTCGAGAATTTCCTTGTGAGACGACCTAACATGCTACATCATGAACAATGCATGCAGCTTCTTACAAACTACACTACAGATTCTACCTAAAACTAGTAATTATGTTGCCTAAATTCAGAATTAGTTTATCACTAGAGCGATCACCTTCATTTGTAATCAAGAAAAATGTCATTAGTACTCTTCGGTCAGCTTCTACTTTGCAATTGTGCCATACCCAAATCCTTGACATATTGTTCCTGTTTATAGGGTAATCACTTTGATCCACAAATTTTTTATTAGTTAACATTTAGTACGTCTGCGGTGATACAAAATTTCCGCGGCAACGCGCGGGGTATCATCTAGTTAAAATTAATGTGGATGCTGGGGTCTCCTTAGACCACAACAGAGGAGCAGCAATAGCCACTTGCCGCGACAGAAATGGTACATACTTGGGCCCGGCTATACAGGTATTTCAGAGATTTGTTTTACCAACAATACTTGAAGCCATAGCATGCAGAGAAACTTTAGCATTGACGGAGGATCTGGGGATTGCAACACCTCTACAATGCATCAGATTATAACAAGATCATAAATCATATTCGCGATGGATTCGGAGGAGTGGATGGAGTGGTAATTAGAGAAACAAAACAGATAGAATTGGAGTTTAGTTCTTGTATCTTTTCTCATGAAGTACGAGCTCATAATTTTGAAGCTCATATGTTGGCTAGGCTAGATGTCGCTCTCCTTCGGGGTAGACTCATTTGGTTGGGCGATCCTCATGATATTCTTGTAATTCCTGTAAACATTGCCATAGATTAATAAAGCCTGGCATACTTTGCTAAAAAGGTAAATGCATTGTAAAAGTTTTTTTAGTGGTAAAGCTAACATTTATTAATTAGACTAAAAAAAAGCTAAGCCTTATTGATCGAAAGCCACAAAATATGGAATACAGACTTGATCATAGGGTTAGCCCAACCACAAGTGGTGCCCCTACTTAAGAGAATTTGAATACTTAGTCAAACTATCTGCATCTAAATTTGTTGCTCGACCTTCAAAACTAAAAATGCAAATAAAATTAGTTGATCGCAGCTTGATCTCCTTGATGATGTTTCCATATATAGCTGCTACCCGTTCCTTTGTCGATATCCATGATCAGCTAATTTCGAATCTGATGTAACGACGAAGTTCTGGAGAAGCAAATTTTGGGCAAAAGGTTGCACCTCACGACATGTGATCGCCTCCAACGTTGCAATATAAGTCACCTGTAATAACCAGGGCAGAACTACCCAAATAAAAACCTCCAGTGTCCCGGCACACGGCTGCCGCTGAGTCACCCAAGCTTGATCTCGCCACGCTGGCGTCCACGTGTATTCTAGCATGTCGCAACGACGATGCCTTTGGTTTTACAGATGCAATCATATGGGTGTGACTGTGGTCTATGAGCGGAACTCGTTCCTCATGTGACCCCATTTGCGGGCTGGGCCTGCAACCAAAGTCAGATGTTTATTAGCCAGTTGAAGGAAAGGTTTTTTTTATTAATTTCAAAAAAAGGAAAGGGTTTTTATTCTATATTTCTAGAATATTGAACAAACTTTACTAAGTTTGACTTAGAAACAAAATTTGTATATTTTTGGGGGAAAACAAAGCTTATATTTTTTTTTACGGTAAAAACAAAGCTTATATGTGGTGTAAAAAGAAACGGGGGAAGTATGGGAGACAAAGTATACAAGGATCAATCACGGTGGATATGGGAGATATTCTTAGTTGGTAGTTGGTACTAGGCAATATAATCGTGAACTCACCCGCCGAAAAATAATATATCACCTCCAGTATATATTCATAGTACTTCACGCCTCATCTAAGCTGGCCCTACACTGAAATATATCACCTCCAGTATGGGGTACAAGGTCAGAGCAGCGTCGGCATGATGAGTACAGAGATGCTTGAGGACCTGCCCACCTTTATTTCACTGGTGGAAAAACAGGCTTCCGTCCAGCCCCATAAGTCGCGAAGCTGTAGGAACCGCGACTAATGGGACCTTTAGTCGCGGTTCTGGAGGTGAACCGCGACCAAAGGCCTGGGCCCAGGGCGCTCGGTGGTCAGCTGGCGCACGTGAGGGTCTTTAGTCGCGGTTGGCCAGGACAACCGCGACTAAAGGCCTTCGGGCACCTTTAGTCACGGTTTGCCAGGCCAACCGCAACTAAAGCCCCTCCCCTATATATACCCATCCAGCAGCCAACA
>NW_025234930.1:4463-6621 GCF_018294505.1 Triticum aestivum | reverse complement strand
CGAAGAGGTTCTCCAAGCGGTAAATACCTGTTCTATACCAACTGGATGGAATGATACTGCAATTGTAATGATCCCAAAGATTAACTTTCCTGAAAAGGTAATCCAATTTAGACCAATTAGCTTGTGCAATGTGGTGTATAAGGTTATTTCAAAAATGATTGCTGCTCGTCTAAAGATAATCCTATCAGATATTATTAGCCCAACTCAGAGTGCCTTTGTGCCCGGAAGATTGATTACAGACAATATCTTGATGGCATATGAATGTTTCCATACAATTAAAAAGAAAAGGGCGGGTAAAGAGGGTTTGTGTGCCATCAAGTTAGATATGCACAAAGCATACGACCGAGTGGAGTGGTGTTTCTTAAAGGAAATTATGCTAAAATTGGGTTTTCAAGAGAGTTGGGTGAATTTAATTATGAAATGTGTATCCTCTGTGGAGTACCAGGTCCGTATTAATGATGATGAGATGGAGAGCTTTAAACCAACTAGAGGATTGAGGCAGGGAGATCCCCTTTCTCCCTACTTATTCTTGTTATGTACAGAGGGTTTGACTGCCCTTTTAGCTAATGCGGAGGAGAATGGAAACATTTCCGGTATAAATGTTTGCAGAGATGCCCCATCAATTTCTAATCTCCTTTTTGCTGATGAATCTTTGATCCTTATGCGAGCCAATCCAAGGAGTGCGGAGGCGCTGAAATCACTTTTGGATTTGTATTGTGCCGCCTCGGGGCAAATGGTTAGTGTTGAAAAATCTAGTATATTCTTTAGTCCCAATACTAAAGTGGAAGACAAGGCACAAATATGTACAATTTTAAATATTATGACTGAAGTCCTCAATGACAAATACCTGGGTTTGCCGGCAAATGTGGGCATGGACAAAAGTGATTGTTTCCAGTTCCTGATCGATCGAATCATTATGAAAATTAGTGGATGGAAGGAAAAATTGTTATCTTCTGGAGGGAAGGAAATTCTGCTCAAATCTGTTGTACAAGCCATCCCCACCTATGCCATGTCCGTCTTTAAAATTCCTAAAAAAAATTGCAAAGGAATTATTGACGCGATGTCGCAGTTTTGGTGGGGTGACGAGGACAATCAGAAGAGGATGCATTGGATGGCATGGTGGAAAATGTGTGTTCCAAAAGATCAAGGAGGGATGGGCTTCCGAGATATACACTGTTTCAACCTGGCGCTATTAGCTAAACAAGCGTGGCGTCTTCTCGATAATGCGGAATCTTTATGTGCAACCATCTTGAGAGCTAAATATTTCCCTGAGGGAGATTTGATGAACGCAAGTTTAAAGAAGGGATCCTCCTTTACTTGGCAAAGCATTATGGCGGGAATGAACTCTTTGAGAAAGGGTTATATCTGGCGAGTTGGAAATGGACAAAACATTGATATTTGGAGAGATGCGTGGATTATAAAATTGTTCAGAATGTTTCTGTTCCATATTTTTGACAACTTTTCAAAATAAATGTTTGCGATTTTAAAAATTGGTTCCATTTCAAAATTCCTCACAAATTAAAAAATGTTGCGTGTTCTAATTTATTCTGGAGTTTCAAAAAATATTCCTATATTTCATAAAATTCGAAAAACGTTTGTCTTTTCAGTAAAAAATCAGGAGTTTAAAAAATGCTTCCGTTTCAAAACTGTTTGTAAATTTTATAAAACTTTCATGTTTTCAATTTTTCTTCCGGAGTTTTATTAAATGTGCATGTTCCAAAATTTTACAGGAATTTTCCAAATTTAGCTTCGTAAATTTGTTCACAAATTTCAAAAGTGATTGATTTTCATAAACACCGAAAAAAATAGCGGTCAAAATTTTAAAAATATTCGAATCTGGTGTTGATTCTTTTTGTTTTGTGTTGCTATATACTACATAGATTTGGTCGCTATCCCAACTGGTTGTACCAGCGCATTTGTTGTTGCAGATTCCGGGTTTGAAACTTGTCAAGTGTGTATTTTTTTAGCGTTTTCCGCCTGTGCGAGTGACAGAAAAATAAAGACAATTTTTTTAGCAAATAAAAAAACAAAAGGGATGGCCCAGCGTGGAGGACGGGTGCACACGCCATGGTCAACATGCCAGTCCTTGGCCCACCAGCTAGACCAATCCCTGTTGACTTTTGCCGGTGTTTGATTTAGACCGAGATTGCATAGTTCA
>NW_025234930.1:0-3317 GCF_018294505.1 Triticum aestivum | reverse complement strand
TCTTCATAGATGATGTCGCCAACTCCGACCGACATGCCAGTACAGGAGGACACCGCGCTGCTGGACTGTGGGGACCCTGACTCGTAACTCGTGATTACCGAATGCACATGTACAGTGATTCCAGAGATCACTGCTCACTGAACACACATAACCTGAATAATAAGAGTTTTACATCCATACATACTGGTTTATACATATTATGACCATTATGGTCAGGTCTTGAGTATATCATCGCAGCGAAAATCTTTGTCGACAACTTGGACCCATGCCATCTGCCTTAACCCTACAGGCATTCTGACTGGGAAGCGTTCTAGCTCGCATGTTCATCACCAAGGTACTCTTCATTATATCATGTTCTTTCATGTCTGGCTAATAAAATAACCTGTGACAAGCCAATAAGTACTTTGAATGTACTCGCAAGCAAACCAAGAGTAATAACAGAATAATTATGTAAGGTTCTACTACTAAATTGGCATTTTTGCGGAAAGCTATTTTTTCTCATGCAAGTATGATCACCATTTGTCAAGGACATGAATGCGTCTGCAACAAGTATTAGGAAGTTACAGACATCAACATCGAGAAAGAGTTATGAACAACTCATGCTCAAGCTCACCGTGACTTCCTCATGAATCACATTAACAATATTACCAAACCGTGTTGTTTGTCAGAAACATGGACATAGTTTAAGCAACACCACCCAACTGTCCTTGACCGTGGACACGGCTATTCGAATAGTTTGACACTCTGCAGAGGTCGCACACTTTACCCACAAGATCCGGGAAGCTTCCTTGTCATCCACGACCCGCAGTACCTCAAGTACCCAGGGTAAGCACCCGATCACTATCTTCCTCTAGCCGTGACTAACAAGGAGTCCACTCGATTGGTAGCAGCCCCCGTGCCAACATTGTCACATAATAAATTTTTGTGGAGCCATGCTTCCATATTCATCATATAACACAAGCACGTGGTACCAACGGTGTGTCCGGTGCCCTGTAAAAACAGTCATGGCCGCCCTACCTGGCACGACCCCGTCCCAAGAGTGACCACGCCACTCCCGTCACTAGTAATGCGGGTATCCATGTTAGCACGAACTAGGTAATCAATAATGCCCTTTCCCATATAAGGGTGTAGAGTGGCCACGCATGTAGGGTTGGGACGATCAACAAATCTTAAATCTAATCCGTCTATGTAAACAACACCTTCATCAAGCCTTGGTACACTACCTCTCCACCAAGTAGTGACCTAGTTCGTCATCATCTCCTAGGAGCACTATTGGCACCCACACTTACAAAACGGCTGAGTTTTAAAGGCATTTTCTAGAAGGCTTTTTAAAAAGTGCCTTCGATTAGCTTGACTAGAGGCGTTCTTTAGAAACTGCCTTCAAATGTCGTAGTAAGCAAGGCGCTTACACCGAACGCCTCCATCCATATCAAATTGAAGGCATTTTAAAAAAGCGTCATAATACGTCAAACATTAGGGGGCGTTTTATAAATTGCCAGCACAGATGTGAAGGCGTTCCCGAAAACAATGCTTCAGTATCTCTGTTAAATTTGCAAAGTAGACCCTATCATATGGACTATTTGAGGATCAAGCCTTTTCTGTCATTCTCGTTAGTACAAGTTCCACGCTCAGAAACAAAGCATAGCGAACTGGTGCTGCCGATTAAGTTAGTCCCATACCGCTTACGGAGGTGACTTTTCACATGTTTAAAAGGAGAGCGGTGCAATCACTCAACATGAATTCTTGTACAGCAGCGAAAGACGTTGCGTTTAAGTACTTCGCTACAACCCTTTTTTTATGGGAAGGCCATCATGGCTGCTTCGCTACAACCCTGCTAATTAATAGATGGGCAGCCAGCAGTGAAACAAAATTGTAGATCCTTTGCGAGGAGGCGCCTCCTGAGCCGTGCGATTGGACCAAAGACAGCCGTCAGATCCCTGGGTTCCGACTGTCTACGTGTGCGTACCACGTGGGCTGTGTGTCCCAGCCCACGTCCAGAGTTGTGCGATTGGACCAAAGTCCTTCCATACATTTTTTTTACCAGAAAACAGCAGGAGTCCTTTCATACGTAATTACCGGCAGCAAAGCTAGGATCATTTTCTAGAATAAAAAAGCAAAGCCAGAATCATCGCTAGACTCCATGTTCGTACATTGTACATCAGCGCCTTGTTGGTTCTCCGAAAGGAAATTACATACTCCCTCCGTTCCACAATATAGTGCCTTTTTTTTAAAGTCAAACAATACAAACTTTGACCATATTTATGGACAAAATTAGGTACATTTAGAATACCAAATGCACATCATTGGATACATCATAAGTTATATTTTCAGAATTTACATATTTGATATTGTAGGTGTAGAGAGTTTTCTCTATACACTTGGTCAAAGTTGACAAAGTTTGACTTTAAAAAAAAATCTATAGGCACTATATTGTGGAATGGAGAGAGTACTTGTTTATACTCATACAACAGTGTCGGTGGTCTTTGTAGCATCAACGGCTTGCCCTTGTAGTTCGACACTTCCCCGGATTGCAGCAGCAATGGCGATATTTGCAGCGGCGGTGGCCGGTCTTTGTAGCGTCACACATCCTGTTTTGCAGTAGGAATGTCATCTCCTTGCAGCATGGCGCGTCGGGCTATGTATCAAGTTTGTCCGCCATTCGTCGGGCTATGTATCAAGTTTGTCCGCCGTTCAAGCGTTGCGCATCAAGGCTTGCGACAACCATAGTGGGCTTTGTATCGAGTTTGTCCGCCCTTCGAGCTTTGTGCATCAAGGCTTGCGACAATCATGACAGTATGTCTCGTGCTCAATACATCTTAAAGTTCTGTCATCAGCGACATCCACCTCGCAGCACATGCGGTCTCTACTCACAACATCGCTGACGCTCCAGTAGCATTAGCTCGCAACACCGGTGGCGCTCCTATAGCATGGCTCACAATACCGGCTTGCAGCACGCCTTGCAACACAGTGGCACTCATTGCAGAATAGCGATGCCCCCACCGCATCGGTGCCGCTCGCGTAGAATGGCTCAAAATGCCGGCTTGTAGCACAGCTTGCACCACAGTAGCACTCCTTGCAGCATAGCAATGCCCAGCGATGCTTCATTACCGCACCATCGTAGCATCAGTGCCACCCTCGCACCGCACGCCCCATATGATGCTCCATCGCAGCACCGACGACCCCCGACGCTGCTCCATTGCAGCTCGCATCGCTGCACACCCCTCCTCCCCCCTTCCCCCTCCCCCCCCCCGCGTGCGATGCTCCGTCACAGCACCAGTGACCCCCAACACTACTCCATTGCAGCTCGCATTGGTACA
>NW_025234929.1:0-6621 GCF_018294505.1 Triticum aestivum | reverse complement strand
GGGGGCGGCGCCCCCCTTTCCTCTTTCCCCTCCCCCCTTTCCTTCTCCACCAAGGCAAGAGGGGGGAGTCCTACTCCCGGTGGGAGTAGGACTCCTCCAGGCGCACCCCTAGGGGGCCGGCCGCACCTCCCCCTTCCTCCTTTATATACGGGGGCAGGGGGGCACCTCTAGACACAAGTTGAACTTCGTGATCGTTCCTTAGCCGTGTGTGGTGCCCCCTCCACCATATTCCACCTCGGTCATATCGTTGCGGTGTTTAGGCGAAGCCCTGCATCGGTAGAACATCATCATCGTCACCACACCGTCGTGCTGACGGAACTCATCCCCGACACCCTGCTGGATCGGAGTCCGGGGATCGTCATCGAGCTGAACGTGTGCTGAACTCGGAGGTGCCGTACGTTCGGTGCTTGGATCGGTCGGATCGTGAAGATGTACGACTACATCAACCGCGTTGTCATAATGCTTCCGCTTACGGTCTACGAGGGTACGTGGACAACACTCCCCCCTCCCGTTGCTATGCATCACCATGATCTTGCGTGTGCGTAGGAATTTTTTTGAAATTACTACGTTCCCCAACAGTGGCATCCGAGCCTAGGTTTTATGCGTTGATGTTATTTGCATGAGTAGAACACAAGTGAGTTGTGGGCGATACAAGTCATACTGCTTACCAGCATGTCATACTTTGGTTCAGCAGTATTGTTGGATGAAGCGGCCCGGACCGACATTACGCGTACGCTCACGCGAGACTGGTTTTACCGCCGTGCTTCGCACACAGGTGACTAGCGGGTGTATGTTTCTCCAACTTTAGTTGAACCGAGTGTGGCTACGCCCGGTCCTTGCGAAGGTTAAAACAGCACTAACTTGACGAACTATCGTTGTGGTTTTGATGCGTAGGTAAGAACGGTTCTTGCTCAGCCCGTAGCAGCCACGTAAAATTTGCAACAACAAAGTAGAGGACGTCTAACTTTTTTTTGCAGGGCATGTTGTGATGTGATATGGTCAAGACGTGATGCTATATTGTATGAGATGATCATGTTTTGTAACCGAAGTTATCGGCAACTGGCAGGAGCCATATGGTTGTCGCTTTATTGCATGAAATTCAAACGCCCTGTAATTGCTTTACTTTATCACTAAGCGGTAGCGATAGTCGTAGAAGCAATAGATGGCGTAACGACAACGATGCTACGATGGAGATCAAGGTGTCGCGCCGGTGACGATGGTGATCATGACGGTGCTTCGGAGATGGAGATCACAAGCACAAGATGATGATGGCCATATCATATCACTTATATTGATTGCATGTGATGTTTATCCTTTATGCATCATATCTTGCTTTGATTGACGGTAGCATTTTAAGATGATCTCTCACTAAAAATTATCAAGAAGTGTTCTCCCTGAGTATGCACCGTTGCGAAATTTCTTTGTGCTGAGACACCACGTGATGATCAGGTGTGATAGGCTCTACGTTCAAATACAACGGGTGCAAAACAGTTGCACACGCGGAATACTCAGGTTAAACTTGACGAGCCTAGCATATAACAGATATGGCCTTGGAACACGGAGACCGAAAGTTTGAACGTGAATCATATAGTAGATATGATCAACATAGTGATGTTCACCATTGAAACTACTCCATCTCACATGATGATCGGACATGGTTTAGTTGATTTGGATCACGTGATCACTTAGATGACTAGAGAGATGTCTGTCTAAGTGGGAGTTCTTAAGTAATATGATTAATTGAACTTAAATTTATCATGAACTTAGTACCTGATAGTATTTTGCTTGTCTATGTTTGTTGTAGATAGATGGCTCGTGCTATTGTTCCGTTGAATTTTAATGCGTTCCTTGAGAAAGCAAAGTTGAAAGATGATGGTAGCAATTACACGGACTGGGTCCGTAACCTGAGGATTATCCTCATTGCTGCACAGAAGAATTACGTCCTGGAAGCACCGCTGGGTGCCAGGCCTGCTGCTGATGCAACCGACGACGTTAAGAACGTCTGGCAGAGCAAAGCTGATGACTACTCGATAGTTCAGTGTGCCATGCTTTACGACTTAGAACCGGTTCTTCAACGACGTTTTGAGCGTCATGGAGCATATGAGATGTTCCAGGAGTTGAAGTTAATATTTCAAGCAAATGCCCGGATTGAGAGATATGAAGTCTCCAATAAGTTCTATAGCTGCAAGATGGAGGAGAATAATTCTGTCAATGAACACATACTCAAAATGTCTGGGTATAATAATCACTTGATTCAACTGGGAGTTACTCTTCCTGATGATAGTGTCATTGACAGAATTCTTCAATCACTGCCACCAAGCTACAAGAGCTTCGTGATGAACTATAATATGCAAGGGATGAACAAGACTATTCCCAAGCTCTTCGCAATGCTAAAAGCCGCGGAGGTAGAAATCAAGAAGGAGCATCAAGTGTTGATGGTCAACAAGACCACCAGTTTCAAGAAAAAGGGCAAAGGGAAGAAGAAGGGGAACTTCAATAAGAACAACAAACAAGTTGCTGCTCAAGAGAAGAAACCCACGTCTGGACCTAAGCCTGAGACTGAGTGCTTCTACTACAAGCAGACTGGACACTGGAAGCGGAACTGCCCCAAGTATTTGGCGGATAAGAAGGATGGCAAAGTAAACAAAGGTATATGTGATATACATGTTATTGATGTGTACCTTACTAATACTCGCAGTAGTACCTGGGTATTTGATACTGGTTCTGTTGCTAATATTTGCAACTCGAAACAGGGACTACGGATTAAGCGAAGATTGGCTAAGGACGAGGTGACGATGCGCGTGGGAAATGGTTCCAAAGTCGATGTGATCGCAGTCGGCACGGTACCTCTACATCTACCATCGGGATTAGTTTTAGACCTAAATAATTGTTATTTGGTGCCAACGTTGAGCATGAACATTATATCTGGATCTTGTTTGATGCAAGACGGTTATTCATTTAAATCAGAGAATAATGGTTGTTCTATTTATATGAGTAATATCTTTTATGGTCATGCACCCTTGAAGAGTGGTCTATTTTTATTGAATCTCAAAAGTAGTGATACACATATTCATAGTGTTGAAACCAAAAGATGCAGAGTTGATAATGATAGTGCAACTTATTTGTGGCACTACCGTTTAGGTCATATCGATATAAAGCGCATGAAGAAACTCCATACTGATGGACTTTCGGAATCACTTGATTATGAATCACTTGGTACTTGCGAACCGTGCCTCATGGGCAAGATGACTAAAACGCCGTTCTCCGGAACTATGGAGCGAGCAACTGATTTATTGGAAATCATACATACTGATGTTTGTGGTACAATGAATATTGAGGCTCGCGGCGGGTATCGTTATTTTCTCACCTTCACAGATAATTTGAGCAGATATGGGTATATCTACTTAATGAAACACAAGTCTGAAACATTTGAAAAGTTCAAAGAATTTCAGAGTGAAGTGGAAAATCATCATAATAAGAAAATAAAATTTCTACGATCTGATCGTGGAGGAGAATATTCGAGTTACGAGTTTGGTTTACATTTGAAACAATGCGGAATAGTTTCGCAACTCACGCCACCCGGGACACCACAACAAAATGGTGTGTCCGAACGTCGTAATCGTACTTTACTAGATATGGTGCGATCTATGATGTCTCTTACTGATTTACCGCTATCGTTTCTGGGGTTATGCTTTAGAGACGGCCGCATTCACGTTAAATAGGGCACCATCAAAATCCGTTAAGACGACGCCTCATGAACTGTGGTTTGGCAAGAAACCAAAGTTGTCGCTTCTTAAAGTTTGGGGCTGCGATGCTTATGTGAAGAAACTTCAACCTGATAAGCTCGAACCCAAATCGGAGAAATGTGTCTTCATGGATACCCAAAAGAGACTGTTGGGTACACCTTCTATCACAGATCTGAGGGCAAGATTTTCGTTGCTAAATTCAGATCCTTTCTAGAGAAGGAGTTTCTCTCGAAAGAAGTGAGTGGGAGGAAAGTAGAACTTGATGAGGTAACTGTACCTGCTCCCTTATTGGAAAGTAGTCCATCACAAGAACTGGTTCCTGTGACAACTACACCAATTAGTGAGGAAGCTAATGATATTGATCAAGAAACTTCAGATCAAGTTTCTACTAAACCTCGTAGGTCTACCAGAGTAAGATCCGCACCAGAGTGGTACGGTAATCCTATTCTGGAAGTCATGTTACTTGACCATGGTGAACCTACGAACTATGAGGAAGCAATGATGAGTCCTGATTCCGCAAAATGGCTAGAAGCCATGAAATCTGAGATGGGATCCATGCATGAGAACAAAGTATGGACTTTGGTTGACTTGCCCGATGATCGGCAAGCCATTGAGAATAAATGGATCTTTAAGAAGAAGACTGATGCAGATGGTAATGTAACTGTCTATAAAGCTCGACTTGTTGCGAAAGTTTTCGACAAGTTCAAGGGGTTGACTACGATGAGACTTTCTCACCCGTAGCGATGCTTAAGTCTGTCCGAATCATGTTAGCAATTGCTGCATTTTATGATTATGAAATTTGGCAAATGGATGTCAAAACTGCATTTTTGAATGGATTTCTGGAAGAAGAGTTGTATATGATGCAACCAGAAGGTTTTGTCGATCCAAAAGGTGCTAACAAAGTGTGCAAGCTCCAGCGATCCATTTATGGACTGGTGCAAGCATCTCGGAGTTGGAATAAACGCTTTGATAGTGTGATCAAAGCATATGGTTTTATACAGACTTTTGGAGAAGCCTGTATTTACAAGAAAGTGAGTGGGAGCTCTGTAGCATTTCTGATATTATATGTAGATGACATATTATTAATTGGAAATGATATAGAATTTCTGGATAGCATAAAGGGATACTTGAATAAAAGTTTTTCTATGAAAGACCTCGGTGAAGCTGCTTACATATTGGGCATCAAGATTTATAGAGATAGATCAAGACACTTAATTGGACTTTCACAAAGCACATACCTTGATAAAGTTTTCAAAAAGTTCAAAATGGATCAGGCAAAGAAAGGGTTCTTGCCTGTATTACAAGGTGTGAAGTTGAGTCAGACTCAATGCCCGACCACAGCAGAAGATAGAGAGAAAATGAAAAATATTCCCTATGCTTCAGCCATAGGCTCTATCATGTATGCAATGCTGTGTACCAGACCTGACGTATGCTTACCAATAAGCTTGGCAGGAAGGTACCAAAGTAATCCAGGAGTGGATCACTGGACAGCGGTCAAGAACATCCTGAAATACCTGAAAAGGACTATGGACATGTTTCTCGTATATGGAGGTGACAAAGAGCTAGTCGTAAATGGTTACGTCGATGCAAGCTTTGACACTGATCCGGACGATTCTAAATCGCAAACCAGATACGTGTTTTTATTAAACGGTGGAGCTGTAAGTTGGTGCAGTTCTAAACAAAGCATCGTGGCGGGATTTACATGTGAAGCGGAGTACATAGCTGCTTCGGAAGCAACAAATGAAGGAGTCTGGATGAAAGAGTTCATTTTCGATCTAGGTGTCATACCTAGTGCATCGGGACCAATGAAGATCTTCTGTGACAATACTGGTGCAATTGCCTTGGCAAAGGAATCCAGATTTCACAAAAGGACCAAGCACATCAAGAGACGCTTCAATTCCATCCGGGACCAAGTCCAGGTGGGAGACATAGAGATTTGCAAGGTACATACGGATCTGAATGTTGCAGACCCGTTGACTAAGCCTCTTCCACGAGCAAAACATGATCAGCACCAAGACTCCATGGGTGTTAGAATCCTTACCGTGTAATCTAGATTATTGACTCTAGTGCAAGTGGGAGACTGAAGGAAATATGCCCTAGAGGCAATAATAAAGTTATTATTTATTTCCACATATCATGATAAATGTTTATTATTCATGCTAGAATTGTATTAACCGGAAACATGATACATGTGTGAATACGTAGACAAACATAACGTCACTAGTATGCCTCTACTTGACTACCTCATAAATCAAAGATGGTTATGTTTCCTAACCATATACATGTGTTGTCATTTGATTAAAGAGATCACATCATTAGGAGAATGATGTGATTGACATGACCCATTCCGTTAGCCTAGCACTTGATCGTTTAGTATGTTGCTATTGCTTTCTTCATGACTTATACATGTTCCTGTAACTATGAGATTATGCAACTCCCGTTTACTGGAGGAACACTTTGTGTGCTACCAAACGTCACAACGTAACTGGGTGATTATAAAGGAGCTCTACAGGTGTCTCCAAAGGTACATGTTGGGTTGGCGTATTTCGAGATTAGGTTTTGTCACTCCGATTGTCGGAGAGGTATCTCTGGGCCCTCTCGGTAATGCACATCACTATAAGCCTTGCAAGCAATGTAGCTAATGAGTTAGTTACGGAATGATGCATTACGTAACGAGTAAAGAGACTTGCCGGTAACGATATTGAACTAGGTATTAGATACCGACGATTGAATCTCGGGCAAGTAACATGCCGATGACAAAGGGAACAACGTATGTTGTTATGCGGTTTGACCGATAAAGATCTTCGTAGAATATGTAGGAGACAATATGAGCATCCAGGTTCCGCTATTGGTTATTGACCGAGAATAGTTCTAG
>NW_025234928.1:0-6622 GCF_018294505.1 Triticum aestivum | reverse complement strand
ACGGGTATCGCTTTCGTACCTATGGCAAAGAGCTATCTATGGCCGACCGAAAGTCTACAAATTGTTGTGTATCTGCTATCGGCGAAGGAGGTACCGAGTATTATGGGAGAGTTGAAGCAATTTATGAACTTCTATTCTATGGTGAAAACCCACCGAATGTCGTAGTCTTCAAATGTTATTGGTTTCAGCCGAAGGAGACTAGAAGGACTCATGAACATATAGGGCTAGTTGAAATCAACCAAAGCACCCATTTAGATGTTCCTGATGTCTATATTACGGCTCAACAGGCGACCCAAGTATTCTATCTACCGTGGGCCTGCCAAACTAATCCAAATCTAAAAGGTTGGGATGTCGTTTATGAAGTGCCGCCATGTGCTAGACTATCTCCCCCAAAGGAAGAGGATTATGAACCTCACATTAACCCAGACACATATGAAGGAGAATTCTTCCAAGAGACACGTCTTTCCAAAAAGCATTTCAAGAACCGCTATACTTCACCCCAAAACAGTGAAGTAGACAGCGACAGTGAATCCGACATCACCCCAGAGGAGGAACAAGAAGAGCCGGAACAAGAAGAGGTTACTGCTGCGGATGACCTGTCATTGCTTGACCGATTACGTCAAGGTGGCCTTGCACATGTTGATGCCACTGAACCCTATGAGCCCGTCATTGATTATAGTGATGATGATGATTATGCATTTATTGATGATACTGATCGAGATTATTAGTAGTGTCAGGTATTAAATTTTTTAATGTTGTACTTGATGATGATACACTTAAGTGATACACATATTATTATTCATGTCGGTCATTTTTTTATGTTGTACTAATTTCGTTTACTGTTTGTCATGGCAGGTGTTGAAAGAAGGTGGGCGCTGGTCGGGAGCGCGCCAAGGCCCCTTCTTCGTCGGCGCGTGGTCTGAGGTCTTCGATTCCAGACGTACCTCTCCGCCGAGCGTTGCTGGACAGTATGTCCACACCGCCGGGCCCTTCTTCGTCGACCGCGGTGCCCAGCAGGGGACGAGGTAGGAAGAGAGGAGGTGGGGCACGTGGTCGCGGGAGAGGAGGTAGGGTGACTGCTAGGGCACCTTCCTCGCCGCCACCCCCAGCTGTTTCACCCGAGCACGTGACTGCTAGGGTGGACTCGTCCGAGGAGGAGGCTACACGGACTCCGGTCCACGAGCCTCCGGTCCACGGGTCTTGGGCCCACGAGCCTCGGGTCGACTGGCCTTCGGCCCACGAGAGTTCGGCCCACGAGACCCCGGAGGAGCACACGTCCGGATGGGGTACCTGGCCGGATCAGCCCGAGGAGCCGAGTGGCCATCCTGATGATGGCGGGGAGCCGACTGATCTTGAGGAGGAGGGTGGCACCGTCTACCAGCGTGGTGCTACACGGCTCCCGTCCGTGCCGGCGACCCGCGAGCAGAGGTGGTTGATCTTCTCTGATGGGGAGAGGTACGTAAGTGCATTTAATATTTTTGTACCTTCTGCATTCACGTTTCTTGAAATAACTAATGCGTTGGCCTTGTCATGCTGCAGGGGTTGGGACCACCATCATAGTGTCCGCCGGCCCAACTCCGTCCTTGGAGTTCTTTGCCGGCAAAACTTCCCGGGGTTTGTCACGTTGCTTGGTGAGGGTCGGCTTCCAGAGCTTGGGTTGAGCTGGGAGCACTACGTGGCTGCCCCGGCCCCGCCGGATGTCATTATCGACGGTGTCGTGTGCAACACGAGGGCTGACATGGTGATCAGGACGTTCTGGGTAATTTCTCCTTTACACATTTCAAAATCTTCAACTAGCTAGTTATTAATTGTACTAATCAATATTGTCTCATTTGATAGCAGACATTCTACAGGTGTGAGGAGGGATACGAGGAGGACAGCGCAAATGTTATCCAGAACGTCTGCAAGCGCCTACTCCAGAACTTACGGCACAAGGCTCGGGTGCAGGCTATTCGAGACTACTACGCCTTGCGTGGTATCAAGAAGACCAAGCCGGCGTGCCGCGATAAGTTCCTGAGTAAGGAGCAGTACATGAAGGTAATTCTTAAGGCCTTCTACTTAAGTTCCTTCATTTAGTAATTCTTAGCCGTAGCGCTCAAGTTTCTATTTGCTAACTTATAGGCGCCTCCGAGATGGTGTGCGGATCGGATGGATTGTTGGGAGGTGTTGGTCGATGAGTGGTGCTCACAAGAATGGCTAGCCCTCCACAACCAGGCCAAGGACAAACGTGCCCAAATGGAAGGTGTGCCACACCATCAAGGCAGCTCCAACTTATATCAGTTTGGGCGCAACTGGGTATGTGGTTTGCTTCATGATTCATGCAATTCATTCATCATGCTAGCTTGAGCCCTTTAATTACTAATTTTCATTGTTTCTCTCTTTCAGGCACGCCACAATAAGGCGGATAAGGTGCCAGAGGTGTATGACCTGTATGCCATGGCCCACACTGGCTCTTTCAAGAAAGTCAAGGCTTTCTCTCAGTCTGACCTCGATGATGCAAACAACTTCACCAACATCTCCTCCCACAACAAGCTCGTGAGATATAGAGATGAGGGGAAGGCGAGGAAAGGGGAGGACTTTAACCCAAGCCAGGGTCCCATTGATCCAGAGCTGGTGATGATATCTGGTGGCGGGAGGTCCCATGGCTCCATAGCCATTGGAGATGGACTTATCCGTTGTCCTAGCACTCTCCCGGAGATCAAGGCGCGCCAGTCGAGCTCCGCTCCTGAGATAAGGCCTCGTGAACGGCCGGTGCAACTCGCCATCAAGGTTAGTGATACGTACTCAGATATCTTTCTCCATTACATTGTGTGCGCTTCCATCAATGATTACAAATGGTCATGTGAGTGGTGTTGCAGGCTGCTATACAGAATGAGAGAGATAGAACGGAGAAACTTCTGGCGGAGGCGGCGGAGAGGCAGCGGGAGATGGAGGAGAGGACGAGAAAGATGATGGAGGAGGAGATGGCACGGAATGACATGCAGGCAAGGGCCATGTACGAGCTCCTTGTGGTAGGTTTCTTCTGCAGATTACTTGCTAGTCTTAACATTTGAGTCTCATTACTAACTAGTATGACTCTGTTCTGAAAACCAAATGTGCAGTCTGTGTGCGAGAAGTCCGGTCAGCCCGCTCCGCCGATGCCAGTGATGGCTCCTGGGAGCACGGTGAGTTTAGTTTGAATGGACATTACTTGGTAGTCTTAACATTTGTGTGTCGTAATGCTAACGAGACATTGGAAATGATCTTTGGTGCAGCTTAACTCCAGAAACGCATCGCACGATCCTTCTCCAGGTAGCGGCACTAGCCACCCCGCTCCTACACCTCCCTGATCACGGTAAGTTTCTCTAGTGTTTTGCTTAACAAATGCATAAAGACCTAGACTTAGCTTTATTTCCTCCAATATGCTTACCATAATGACCTAGAGTTAGCTTATTTTCCTCCAAAATGACCCATTTTACCTAGGTTAGCTTATAAATGATGCAGTTCATCCAAGTTAGCTCAAAAATGACCCATTTTACCTAGATTAGCTCCTAAATGATCCATTTTACCTACGTTAGCTTTAAAATGGCCCATTTCACCTAGGTTAACTCCAAAATGACCCATCTTACCTAGGTTATCTCATAAACGATCCATTTCAACTAATTTAGCTCATAAACGATCCATTTGACCTAAGTGAGCTAAAAACCGATCCATTTCACCTAAATTAGCTCTTAAATGATCCATTTCACCTAAGTTAGCTCAAAAAGATCCATTTCAACTAAATTAGCTCTAAAATGACCCATTTTACGTAGATGAGCTCCTAAATGATCCATTTTACCTACGTTAGCTTTAAAATGACCCATTTCACCTAGATTAGCTCCAAAATGATCCATTTCACCTAGGTTAGCTCCAAAATGACCCATTTCACCTTACTTAGCTCAAAAACGATGCCCTTCACCTTAGTTAGCTCATAAACGACCCATTTCAACTAAGTTAGCTCATAAATGATCCATTTCAACTAAGTTAGATCATAAACAACCCATTTCAACTTAGTTAGCTCATATATGATCCATTTCACCTAAGTTAGCTCATAAATGACATATACTTCTTGTTCTAGTATTCTTCTTGTTCTAGTCACCTATTTCTAACTTTCTTATTTACCATTTTGCAGATTTCATTCACTTCATGGAAGCTAGCTTGCTATGATGGAGTGCTTGCTTTTCCTTTCATGAAACTTTGCATTGTATCTAGCTTGTTATGATGGATGGAACTATGTGATATGGATCATTGCATCTAACTTGCTATGTTGATGAAACTTTGCATTGTAATATATATATGGATGGAACTATGTGTATGGATGGAACTTGCTTATGTATGAACAATGTGTATGGATGAAACTGATGTGATATGTGATATGAAACTTATGTGCTGGATATGTGCTGGATATGTGATATGAAACTTATATATTTTCTGTGCAAATTGTGGGATTTAATAAAAAACAGAAAAAACAGACAATATGCAGGCTCTTTGCCGTCTGCCACCGACGGCAAAGAGCTCTTTGCCGTCTGCCGCGGATGGCAAAGAAGCCACGTGGCAGCCAACTGTGCTTCCTGGGAGCTGACCCATTTGGTCAGTTTGCCTACAGCGGCAGACGGCAAAGACTTTGCCGTCCGTGGCAGACGGCAAAGAACCTGCACTTTGCCATCAGTGGCAGACGGCAAAGAACCTGCCATCTAGTGACGTGTAGATGACATCATAAGGCGGACGACAAAGAACCTGCCATCTAGTGACGTCTAGATGACATCATAAGGCGGACGGCAAAGACCAGAGAAATTTTGCAGTCTGCGGCGGACGGCAAAGGTCTGCCGTTAGCCACTTAACGGACTGACAGCACAATTATTGCCGTCCGCCCTCTTTGCCGTCCGCCGCAGACGGCAAAGAGCCTTTGCCGTCCGCCTCCAGGAAGCAGACGGCAAAGCAGCTGTTTACCGTAGCCTTCTTTGCCGGAGCCTTTCGAGCCTTTGCCGTCTGCCTTTCGAGCCTTTGCCGTCCGCCGTGGCAGACGGCAAAGTAGCTGTTTCCTGTAGTGTATAGCTCAATATAAACAATAAATGCATGAAAAATTACAAATGAAGTCAGAAAGGGTTGAAAATTGATGATGTCGCTTTGAATGGTGCATTTTGAGCACAGAAAAACTATGGAGTTCAAATAAGTTCAAAAAAATGAAACCCCTTTGTAACAGACGTGTTTCCGTATGAAACACTGATACTTTCGAAAGAGATTGTCCGTTTTGTACACGAAGTGCAACCAGTTTTTGCCGTAACCCTCTCTACTTCTTGCACATTCTATGTGGGTCAAATGATGATACCATGCCAACTTTCAACCTTTCCAGAGTTCATTTGAAATGCTTTTCAATTTCAGGGTCATATAGCTCAAAATAATCAGTAAATGCATGAAAAATAACAAATGAAGTCAGAAAGGGTTGAAAATTGATGATGTGACTTTGAATGGTGCATTTTGTGCACAGAAAAACTATGGAGTTCAAATAAGTTCAAAAAAATTGAAATCTCTTTGTAACAGACAAGTTTCCGTATGAAACCCTGATACTTCGAAAGAGATTGTAAGTTTTGTACATGAAGTGCATCCAGTTTTTGCCGTAACCCTCTCTACTTTCTTGCACATGCTATGTGGGTCAAATGATGATACCATGCCAACTTTCAACCTTTTCAGAGTTTATTTGAAATGCTTTTCAATTTCAGGGTCTTATAGCTCAAAATAATCAGTAAATGTATGAAAAATAACAAATGAAGTCAGAAAGGGTTGAAAATGGATGATGCGGCTTTGAATGGTGCATTTTGAGCACAGAAAAACTATGGAGTTCAAATAAGTTTAAAAAAATGAAATCCCTTTGTAACAGACAAGTTTCCGTATGAAACCCTGATACTTCGAAAGATATTGTCCGTCTTGTACACGAAGTGCATCCAGTTTTTGCTGTAACCCTCTCTACTTTCTTGCACATGCTATGTGGGTCAAATGATGATACCATGCCAACTTTCAAGGTTTTCAGAGTTTATTTGAAATGCTTTTCAATTTCAGGGTCTTATAGCTCAAAATAATCAGTAAATGCATGAAAAATAACAAATGAAGTCAGAAAAGGTTGAAAATGGATGATGCGGCTTTGAATGGTGCATTTTGAGCACAGAAAAACTATGGAGTTCATATAAGTTAAAAAAAATGAAATCCCTTTGTAACAGACAAGTTTCCGTATGAAACCCTGATACTTCGAAAGAGATTGTCCGTTTTGTACACGAAGTGCATCTAGTTTTTGCCGTAACCCTCTCTACTTTCTTTCACATGCTATGTGGGTCAAATGATGATACCATGCAACCTTTCAACCTTTTCAGAGTTCATTTGGAATGCTTTTCAATTTCAGGGTCTTATAGCTCAAAATAATTAGTAAATGCATGAAAAATAACAAATGAAGTCAGAAAGGGTTGAAAATTGATGATGCGGCTTTTAATGGTGCATTTTGAGCACAGAAAAACTATGGAGTTCGAATAAGTTCAAAAAAATTGAAACCCCTTTGTAACAGACGAGTTTCCGTATGAAACCCTAATACTTTGAAAGAGATTGTCCGTTTTGT
>NW_025234927.1:0-6622 GCF_018294505.1 Triticum aestivum | reverse complement strand
TCTTTGCCATCCGCCAGCTGACGACAAAGAAATGACAGATGGCAAAGACCTTCTTTGCCGTCTGCTAGTTCTTTGTCGTCTGTTGTTTGGTAGCTGATAGCAAAGACCTTCTTTGTCGTCCGCAAGCAGACGGCAAAGATCTGGCAGACGGCAAAATCCCTGATTCCAGTAGTGTAAGTCGCTCCCTTTCGTGAGTTCTATAGTATACTCCTCCGTCGACGCTCCCTTTCATGAATTCTGTACTTCCTGTCGCCTACATGTGGAACATATAGCAACCGGGTGGACGTGTCAAGCACCAAATAATAGTGCAGAACAGCAGGGGGGACGCACCCCACTCATATCGGCCCAGTAGTAGTAATGAGCAATGAGACGTCAAATCACAATGCCGCACCTTCCCAGACGGACGAAGCAACCATTATTTCACACTTTGGTTCGACATCATATCAAACCACGTACTAGTATTGCTTCTGGCTTAAGAGGGACACGCGCATCGCCTTGGTACATCATGACACGTGAGATCGCATGACAGGCCATGCTCCCCCGCGGATCGCTCGGTAAAATCACCTCATTTTTACTATACTTCCTCCGGATCGGTTTACTACATGGCATGCACGTCGTTCTAGGTTGAGAATTTAACTGGCTATATATATATATATATGTGATGAACAGTATGCTAGCCTTTTAAAAAATGTATACTTTTGTATAGTAGTACTCCACTATCGATGGATTACGCCATGGAGCAAAAATTGAAATTTTGAAAAAAGGTGGTACATATAGAGAGCGCTTGTCGCCGAATTATGCATATAGTACTATTAAAAAAGCTAGTACGTGCTTAATAGGGGTGCTATATTCTATTAAAGAAATACTAGTACTAGTATGTACATACTGAAGAGTTAAAGTAACCAGAAGAAACATAACATAGTTCTGCTGGGGGCTCAGCACAACACACCCCTCAAATTAAACTAAGCACACCCGAAATTAAACTATGCAACTAATCCAGTAGACACTGCATTAGAAGTTTAGAACCACCATGAGCAACGACACTGCCACCTTACTCGGAGTCCTCGTCCACGTCCTCGACTTCGTCCTTGTCCCTCTTCCTCTTGGCCGATACTTCTTTGCTTGAACCGCCAACTTGGCTGTTGCTCTTCTCCAACCCTTGTAGATATTGAAACAAAGGTAGCCATCCATTGCAGCGTACTGGATGTGGTCTATATCTAGTACATTCCGCTGCCATGCATGATGATGAAACGTGTAATGAGGTTTCTCCAGTTTACCGTACGAAGGATGAACCATGGCTCCTTCCAGGGTCAGCATGGAAGGCTGACGAGAGGGCACCAGCCAATTCTTCTGGAGGTCGAAGGGGTTGCCTACAATGAGGCCTATCCGACGCATGACTTCTTTGTCGTTACCAAAGTCTACAGTAATGAATTTCTTTGTTTTGTCCTCGAGGAAGTTCTTAAAATCCTGGCACTCAATGTCGGCATGGCATATGTGGTAGACCAAGCAAACGTTATGTACGCAAACCTGGATCACGGCGGGCTTCTTCCTCTGTTCGTCCTTTAGATCCTTCTCTCGTCCCATGACTGTGGTGTACTCAACATCTAGCCCAGCGACCCACTCATCATGTGAGTTTTCGAACATGCGTCTGAAGCGAGAAAGGCATCCTTTCACCGTCGCGGGAGTACGGGTGTAGATGACGTCGAACTCATCGCCGGTGATGGTTGTAACCTTGTACTCACTGCCGATCGGGGAGATTTGGGACGCCATGGATTTGGGAGGAGGGTTAGGATTAGTGGAACTGCCGTAATGTGAATGGACGGGACGACTAGGAGCAAACCGCCGTAGTATTAAAGGACGTGCGGGGACGAGTAGGAGCGAACTGCCAGCGTGCGAACGGCAGGGTAGTGGCTTTCCATTCTCCCATGATACGGGCTTCCGAGAGCCCTTGGATCTGAGATCGAACGGTTGCATGGCATGATTCTAGACCTATGGGTGAATATCGTATCTTGGAGGGTTATTCTTAAAATTTTCAGCAACTTAGCATGCGACCGTTTGATCTCAGATCCAAGGGCTGCCAGCAGCCCGTATCATGGTCGCGCCTACAACGACCGTCGCGTCGCTCGCGCGGTCGCTCCCTTGGAGATTTAACATGGTGCGTTAGGCTATCTGATGTTGGCATGTCATACATAGTCATCACTTAGTCACTCATACAACAACAAGGTTGGCTATAAATGTATTTTTTTACTCCTGTCTATCTCTTTCTTCATACTCCCTCCGTCCCATAATATAAGAACATTTTTGACACTAGCTAGTGTAGTGTCAAAAACGTTCTTATATAATGGGACACAGGGAGTACTAGTATTTATTGCATTTGCCAAGGAGTGACCTCTTCCAATGAAATGGTGTTGCTAAGTTTGCTTCATTTAATTAGCTATAGACTCAAAATTGTCTTTTCACCTAGGTACACGCGCTTAGCACCGTTCATTCCTTGGGTCACCAAACTAGTCTCTCTCTTCTTGATTAACTTGCCACATCAGACTTTATGCCTATGTGGCAAGCTTAAGCACCTGTAGGAGCAAGTAAGTACAATAGTGCGCTTTACATGGCATTTTTTCATATGTGGAGGAAAGAGAGGCAAGGAAAAAGTGGAGAAGTGGGCTCTCATTAGGGCTGGACCAAAAGCTCGTAGCTCGTGAGCTTAATGAGCACTCAACAGTTCGGCTCGTTAAGCTCAGAGCTCGCTTCTTAATGAACAGAGCCAATCATTGATTTCAGCTCGTTAAGCTTAACGAGCTTAGCAAACGAGCTCACGAGTTTCATGAGTAGCTCGTTAAGCCCATTAGTAACAACATAACACATATTTTCATCTTACGTGACAAACTTTTTGTATCACCTCAGCCCATTAATTCAATCTTATCGACATATGAGGCAACAAACTAGTGCATTTTTTTGTAGTCACCATATTTCATCTTGAAAAGCTAACCTACACATTCATCATGTATATCATAACGCATTATAATCTATTAACGAGCGCTCGCGAGCACTCACGAGCTTCAAACGAGCCGAGCCGAGCAGGGTCTTCTGCTCATTAATCTTAACGCGTTTAACGAGCCGAGCCTTAACGAGCACGAGCTTAACGAGTACGAGCTTAACGAGCCGAGCTCCTCGATAGTCCACCCATAGCTCTCATGCAAGAGCCAGCCTCTTCTACTTATATGGTGGAGCATTGGGAGAGGCACCTGTATGGAGGTGGTCATGAATCGGGAGACTCACCCCGGTCGTAGCGCCGCAGTTAAAATGATAATGGCAAGTCAAATCACGGGGCCCCACCTGTCCAGCAGTAACTCGCTGTCAAATCATACAACCCTATGTTTGCAGCAGCCTACTCCCTCGTCTTCTCGCGTCTCTGTCGAACAAACTAGGCGGAACTGCCTCGCCTACTGCGCAGGAAAAACCCCGCCCTCGACTATTAAATACAACTACTCCCTCCGTCTAGGTGAGTAAGTCATCTTATGAAAACCAAATAATCCCAAAATACTAAGGCGCGGTGCATTAACTTCTACCTCGTTTCTTGTTTCTTCACATATCAACCAATAAGAATCCAATGATATACTTTTTGTGACATAGTAACTCATATTTAGTTAGTCAAATGGATGACCTAGAACTACGTGCAGGCCCTATAAACCGAGACGCCTACAAATAAAAAACCGAGACGGAGAGGGTAGTTTAGCACGTATCTTTTTAGATCAATATAGTCGGGATTCACCAAGGAGCCAAACCAAGTGGTAGGCTGCTCCTGTCGTGTTGGCGTAGCAACTCAAGCAGAAGGAGAAGTGCTTGTGTTTTGAGGTTTGTGCATTATGCTTATGGTCAACCATGGAGTCTTCTAAATTGTACATGTGGCAGATCTGGTGGAATGTTGATGATATCCAACGGCCAGTAGTGCTCGGATTTGCCCATCTCTGCACTGTCGTGTTAGCTTCATACAGCGACCATCTTTCAAAGTTATTGGCACACTATATAGTTCTTGTGCCATAGGTGCATGTTTTGGAAAAAAGCTACTAGTGGGTTGTACTATCTATTTAGGAATAGAAGATGTATACATGGAAGTTGTAGGGAAAGAGATGACATGGAGGATCTCAATTCCTATGAGTAGGGATTGGAAAAGAGATGTAATTTGGTTCATATCATAGGAACTTTTCTATTGAATATACGCTAATGTTTATTTTCCTTTGAAATTAAGGGAGTATAGGAATCCATTCATATGAACCAAGAGGCTCTATAGCTATAGAAACGATATCATGTTTATTTCCTCCGAAATGTAGAGCATATGAATCTATTCATATGAACCAATTGGCTCTAAAGGAAAAAAATCCTATAAAAATCATATCATATAGAGTTCCTATGATATTCCTCGACACTAAAGGATGGTTGAAATTGCTGCGGGTGATACGATGGTCTTTCTTTGTAGACTCCTCACCCATCTTTATAGTTACCTCTCGAAAAAGAATGAAATGATATATACAGGGTATTCTACATGTGCAATTTGGTACACGAAAACTCGATAAAAGTTTGCGAGGTTCTAATTTTCAATAAAGCTATATGCACTGCATTTCAGAACGGAGGGAGCATACGGCAGTTGCTAACACTCACGTGGAAGATTTGTGTGTAGGAGGAGTGGCTGTTCTGTTAAATGACATGGCAAAACCGACACAGTCGGATGCCGATCTAACGGTTCTTACGGCGTTCGTCAGGAAAAGTCTTGTGGCAAACGTTTGTCGGTTAATGATTTAGGGACACATGCATTGCATTGATACGTGCCCCCATCTCTCACGCACACGCACCCTCACGAGTCACAACTCTCCCGAGTCCTATCGCAGACTCGCACGTGGCACCCATCGTCTATCTGCAGGTAGACGTCACGCACATATGTCCTCTTCACACCCTACCCTCAGAACTTCTAAAAAACAAAAGACGGCGTGCACATTTTATTTTAGCTCACACGTCACACACTTATAGTATTACTCTTGCGGCGAACGTTCTTTGGGCATAGTATATATTGTACTCTCACGAAGAGAAGCGGTGCACGCACGCACTAGTTCTCTCACAACCACTCGCGGGTACACGTAGGAGCGCATTTTTTTGAAGCCGGTACAACAAAATCACTCCACTATATATAAAAGCAGGAGCCTTAGTGCTTGCTTTACTAGGGTTCCTCTCCTTCACTCTCTCATGCTCTCCAGATCTAAGCAAGACATCGGTGGCCACACACTCTCTCTCTCAGCTCACGGCTGGTCACAAATCCGGCCGGACAACCTCGACCGGGGCAGGGGGTGTAGGTGCAGCGTTCACGCTGTCGTCGGCGGTGAGGGAGGAGACCAACGGCTGCCCGCGCGTCCTGATCGGCGGCCGTGTTGTTCTCTCCGAGAGGGCGCCAACTCGGGAGGGCCTCCGACCCCTTCTTCCTCCCTGTGGTATTGTGGCCAAGATGCGGCCTCCCGATGCCGTCTTTGCCACATGCCGACGACCCTCAGGTATATATTCCTTCGAAACCTGCCTTGCTCTACTGCCCCAGCTCTTCCCCTTTCGTGTGGATCCTTTTCTACTTCCGTCCACTATTCCAAAGCCACCTAGACTTATACTATTATTAGAAGTAAAGCTAGTTCATACAGTCAACTCAAAGCGTTGGTTCAAACAGGGAAGAAAGTGCGAAAGCTGTAGCATGAATCTCGGACTTGGTTCTAAGAGGAAACGGGGGAAAGTAGTAATATCTGTCACTGTTTAAATAACCGTATTTCGTATTTGTGCAAACAGGGATGTCTGTCTCCATATCGTTTCGGGATGTCTGTCTCCATATCGTTTCTATCCGCGCAATCAAAAGCACACACCTCAATTTTAGTACAACTGCGTAAAATGAGATGGCTATCCCTCGTTGCCGTCGTCTAACCTCCCGTCTTCATGGTATCCCTACTTTGGTAGTAACTAAGGTAGAATGACCAAAGCAATCTAAAAGAAGCTGATTCATACGTGTTACTTCCTGATTGCAGTGCAGGGACGAGCAAAAACAACTGCATCCTAGTCCGGAATGCACTTTCTACCAGTTCATCCATGGACTGAGGACTAGCTGGCATGGCTGCAGGGTAGTTTTTTGGACAGGTGCGCGGACAAGAGGCATCGTGGTCTGCTTATTTCTGCAAATAGCGGTGCTTAAATTTAGTGGAATGCACAAGAATTTCACCTGGTCAGTACACTGCATGGTTCAGTTTAGCATTCCAGCTGAGATCACAATTATAGTAGGTTATTCTAGAATGAGAGAACCTAACACTGGATGGTGGCAACAAGAAAAAACCAGAGTGAACTCCAGGAAATTTAAGCCTGCCGGGAGGCCCTTTTCTCAGAGAAGCCTTGCTTGTTTTTTCCTGATTTGTAAACCTTCTCACAACTTTGTCTTTTGTTGTGAACTAGTATATGTTTGTTATGTTCTATGAATCATTGAGATGTATAAAACTTCTTAACTTATGCTTTTCAAGATTTTTATGAAGACGAGTTTAATGTGAGTGTTCCACATGAGCGCTGGACTAGTGTTGGACGTTTGGAATTTATTACACTATGGCCTCAA
>NW_025234926.1:0-6624 GCF_018294505.1 Triticum aestivum | reverse complement strand
AACCGGGACTAAAGGGTGGGCATTGGTACCGGTTGGTGCCACGAACCGGGACCAATGCACCCCTTTAGTCCCGGTTGGTGCCGCCAACCGGGACCAAAGGCCCCTGCGCTGCCCGCGTCGCGGCCAAACTTTAGTCCCACATCGCTAGTTGAGAGGGGCTCGGAGTGGTTTATAAGCCCGGCTGTGGCCACCCTCTCGAGCTCCTCTCAAATGCAGGCTTACGGGCCTAATCTCACACTATGCTGCTGTGGGCCTATTGGGCCTACTGCGGGCCTAAATCCTGGCCTAGGTTGGGTTTCTAGTCGTATTCAGGTCGTGGTGGCCCAGTAGGTGGCACTTTTTTTTATTTTGTTTCCCAGTTTTTTTGTTTTGTTTTTTGCATTATTTATTTTCTTTTGTTTTTTGCTTTATTTTTTAATTCTTTTTGCTTTTAGGTCAGAAAAATTATAAACTTTCTGTTAGTGCCATTAGTTTTATAAAATTTTTATTGTTTTTTTGTTTTCTTTGTTGCTTTATTTATTTTATTTTGTTTCTACTTACAACAAAATACTTATTGTTGCTATTTTTATTTATTTTATTAGAGTTTATGTTTATTTATTTTTCTTTTAAGTCACAAAAATTATAAACTCTCTGTTAGTGCCATTAGCTTTCAAATTTGAATAGTTAAAATTTGAATTCTTTGAAATTTGTGTGAATCACAAGTTTGTGATTAACTTTACTAAAAAATGAATATAGATGCGCCTATAGAGAAAAAAGGTCCAGACGAACCGTGACCAATGGCCCACGTGGCTGCCCTCTTGAGAGTGTTCTTGGTGAGAACATAGTTAACAAGGAGCGAACCGGGATTAATGGTATTACGAGGGCCAAACCATAAGACATTAAAGCATTTCAAATGAACTTTGAAAAAGTTGAAGGTTGGCATGGTATCATAATTTCACGCACATAGCATGTGCATGGACAAAACGGACAATGGTATCATACTCGTCTGTTACAAAGTTGGCATGGTATCATCATAATAGTTGCGGGAGAAAGTATTCACTTTTTCTTCGCTTGTGTCATTTGCTTATTGCACCGTAACCATGGATAATCTTCATCGTTTATCAGGATGCTGGGGTCAACCTTGACTTTGAAGGTAGGAATTTCATGAAACTTTTCATAATCTTCAAACATGTCTGTCTTGCCCTCCACTCCCACGATGTCCCTTTTTTCCTGAAAGAACTATGTGGCGCTTTGGCTCATCATATGATGTATTCGCTTCCTTATCTTTTCTTTTTCTCGGTCTGGTAGACATGTCCTTCACATAGATAACCTGTGCCACATCATTGGCTAGGACGAACGGTTCGTCAGTATACCCAAGATTTTTCAGATCCACTGTTGTCATTCCATACTGTGGGTCTACCTGTACCCCGCCTCCTGAAAGACTGACCCATTTGCACTTAAACAAAGGAACCTTAAAATCATGTCCGTAGTCAAGTTCCCATATGTCCACTATGTAACCATAATACGTGTCCTTTCCCCTCTCGGTTGTTGCATCAAAGCGGACACCGCTGTTTTGGTTGGTGCTCTTTTTATCTTGGTCAATCATGTAAAATATATTCTCATTTATCTCGTATCCTTTCCAAATCGTAACAGTCGAAGATGGTCCCCTGGACAACAAGTACAGCTCATCACAAACAGTGTTGTCACCTCTGAGACATGTTTTCAACCAACTGCTGAAAGTCCTGATGTGTTCACATGTAATCCAGTCGTCGCACTGCTCCGGGTGTTTGGAGCGCAGACTGTTCTTGTGTTCATCGACATACGGGGTCACCAAGGTAGAGTTCTGTAGAACTGTGTAGCGTGCTTGAGACCAAGAATATCCGTCCCTGCATATTATTAAGTCCCTTCCAAGCGTGCCTTTTCCAGTCAGTCTCCCCTCATACCGCGATTTAGGGAGACCTATCTTCTTAAGGCCAGGAATGAAGTCAACACAAAACCCGATGACATCCTCTGTTTGATGGCCCATGGAGATGCTTCCTTCTGGCCTAGCGCGGTTACGGACATATTTCTTTAGGACTCCCATGAACCTCTCAAAGGGGTACATATTGTGTAGAAATACGGGGCCCAGAATGACAATCTCGTCGACTAGATGAACTAGGACGTGTGTCATGATATTGAAGAGGGATGGTGGGAACACCAGCTCGAAACTGACAAGACATTGCACCACATCACTCCTTAGCCTTGGTATGATTTCTGGATCGATCACCTTCTGAGATATTGCATTGAGGAATGCACATAGTTTCACAATGGCTAGTCGGACGTTTTTCGGTAGAAGCCCCCTCAATGCAACCGGAAGCAGTTGCGTCATAATCACGTGGCAGTCATGAGACTTTAGGTTCTGGAACTTTTTCTCTGGCATATTTATTATTCCCTTTATATTCGATGAGAAGCCAGTCGGGACCTTCATACTAAGCAGGCATTCAAAGAAGATTTCCTTCTCTTTTTTGGTAAGAGCATAGCTGGCAGGACCTTCATACTACTTTGGAGGCATGCCGTATTTTTCGTGCAAACGTTGCAGGTCCTCCCGTGCCTCAGCTGTATCTTTTGTCTTTCCATACACGCCCAAGAAGCCTAGCAGGTTCACGCAAAGGTTCTTTGTCACGTGCATCACGTCAATTGAAGAGCGGACCTCTAGGTCTTTCCAGTAGGGTAGGTCCCAAAATATAGATTTCTTCTTCCACATGGGTGCGTGTCCCCCAACGTCATTCGGAACAGCTAGTGCGTCGGGACCCTTTCCAAAGATTACATGTAAATCATTGACCATAGCAAGTATGTGATCACCGGTACGCATGGCGGGCTTCTTCTGGTGATCTGCCTCGCCTTTCAAATGCTTGCCTTTCTTTCGACATTGATGGTTGGTCGGAAGAAATCGATGATGGCCCAGGTACATATTCTTCCTGCAGCTTCCCAGGTATATGTGTGGTTACCGAGAGCGGGCCAATCGTTGATGGTCACGAATAGCAACGCCTTTAGGTCAAATTCCTCCTGTTTGTGCTCATCCCACGTACGTACACCGTTTCCATTCCACAGCTGTAAAAGTTCTTCAACTAATGGCCTTAGGTACACATCAATGTCGTTGCCGGGTTGCTTAGGGCCTTGGATGAGAACTGTCATCCTAATGAACTTCCGCTTCATGCACATCCAAGGAGGAAGGTTATACATACATAGAGCCACAGGCCAGGTGCTGTGATTGCTGCTCTGTTCCCCGATAGGATTAATGCCATCCGTGCTTAAAGCAAACCATACGTTCCTTGGGTCATGTGCAAACTCAGCCCAGTACTTTCTCTCGATTTTTCTCCACTGCGACCCGTCAGCGGGTGCTCTCAACTTCCCGTCTTTCTTACGGTCCTCACTGTGCCATCACATCAACTTGGCATGCTCTCCGTTTCTGAACAGACGTTTCAACCGTGGTATTATAGGAGCATACCACATCACCTTCGCAGGAACCCTCTTCCTGGGGGGGTCGCCGTCAACATCACCAGGGTCATCTCGTCTGATCTTATACCTTAATGCACCGCATACCGGACATGCGTTCAGATCCTTGTACGCACCGCGGTAGAGGATGCAGTCATTAGGGCATGCATGTATCTTCTGCACCTCCAATCCTAAAGGGCATACGACCTTCTTTGCTGCGTATGTACTGTCTGGCAATTCATTATCCTTTGGAAGCTTCTTCTTCAATATTTTCAGTAGCTTCTCAAATCCTTTGTCTGGCACAACATTCTCTGCCTTCCACTGCAGCAATTCCAGTACGGTACCGAGCTTTGTGTTTCCATCTTCGCAATTGGGGTACAACCCTTTTTTGTGATCCTCTAACATGCGATCGAACTTCAGCTTCTCCTTTTGACTTTCGCATTGCGTCCTTGCATCGACAATGACCCGGCGGAGATCATCATCGTCGGGCACATCGTCTGGTTCCTCTTGATTTCAGCAGCTTCGCCCGTTGCAGCATCATCATGCACATCGTCTGGTTCCACTTGATGTTTAGTAGCATCACCGTATTCAGGGGGCACATAGTTGTCATCGTACTCTTCTTCTTCGCCGTCTTCCATCATAACCCCTATTTCTCCGTGCCTCGTCCAAAGATTATAGTGTGGCTAGAAACCCTTGTAAAGCAGGTGGGTGTGAAGGATTTTCCGGTCAGAGTAAGACTTCGTATTCCCACATATAGGGCATGGACAACACATAAAACCATTCTGATTGTTTGCCTCAGCCACTTCGAGAAAATCATGCATGCTCTTAACGTACTCGGAGGTGCGTCTATCACCGTACATCCATTACCGGTTCATCTGCGTGAATTATATATAATTAAGTGTGTCAAAAATCATTACAGAACATCATGAATAGATAATTAAGTGACCAAATTAATAGAAGTTCATCATCACATTAAAACCAAAGTACATACATAGTTCTCATCTAACAACATAAAGCTCCGCAGAGCATTTAATTAAACCATACATTGAAACTATGTAAAACATTTCAATGCAAAAACAAATGTGATCATAATTGTAACCAAGGTAACAACTGATCCAACAGCATAATGATACCAAGCCTCAGTATGAATGGCATATTTTCTAATCTTTCTAATCTTCAAGCGCATTGCATCCATCTTGATCTTGTGATCATCGACGACATCCGCAACATGCAACTCCAATATCATCTTCTCCTCCTTAATTTTTCTTATTTTTTCTTCAAGAAATTGTTTTCTTCTTCAACTAAATTTAACCTCTCGGCAATAGGGTCGGTTGGAATTTCCGGTTCAACAACCTCCTAGATAAATAAAATCTATGTCACATTGGTCGGCATAATTGTCATAAACAATAAATGAACAAAATAGTTATGAAAAGATAATATATACCACATCCAAATCATAGACAGGACGAGGGCCGACGGGGGCGGATACCAAAACCATCGCACTGTATAAGATGCAATAATAAAAGTAAGAAAATAATACAAGTATCTATCTAAACATACAAGTAAGAATATTTTTCCTTTCAGAAAAAAGATAAGAACAAGAGGCTCACCACGGTGGTGCCGGCGATGAGATCGGCGCGGGTGATCGACGGCGGTGAAGACGGGTACGGGGCGTGACAGACCGCTAAACCTAGACAAATATTGAGGAAAATGGAGCTTGGAGGTCGAGCTTGGAGAGGAGAAAGCTTAAGTAGTGTGGCTCGGGCATTCCATCGAACACCTTGTGTGCATAGGAGGTGAGCTAGAGCACCACCAAGCCCTCTCCCCCTCGGCGGCCAGAAAAAACAGAGCAGTGTGCTCTGCTCTTACGCGAGGGGGTATATATAGGCACCTCGTTGGTCCCGGTTGGTGGCATGAACCGGGACTAACGGGCAGCCTTTGGTCCCGGTTCAAGCCACCAACCGGGACCAATGGTGGTGGGCCAGGAGCGAGGCCCATTGGTCCCGGTTCGTCCCACCAACCGGGACCAAAAGGTCCAGATGAACCGGGACGAATGGCCCGAGTGGCTCGGCCGGCCCCCGGGGCTCACGAACCGGGTCCAATGCCACAATTGGTCCCGGTTCTGGACTGAACCGGGACTAATGGGTTGACCCGGCCTGGACCAATGCCCCCTTTTCTAATAGTGTGATACAAGCTGAGCACGAGCCAATTTCCACGGCTCGACCTTGAGCTTCACTGAGTTTGAGCTCGCTCGAATTTTAATGTAATCTGAGCTGAGCCTAATCCAACTCGCTCGAACTCGAGTCATTTGCTCGGCCTAGTACCTGCCGGACTTCAAGACGGCCAGAGCACTCATTTACCGGGGAGGGGTGGTAGCACAACGGGGTCGCCTGCTACTTCTCGTTAACGAGGACAGACACGTGGTGGATCGTCGTGCACGATGCCATGGTGAGAAGTTGTTTTTGTTCGACACGGTTCACTTCCCCTGTCACATAGCAAAATTGGGGGGAGCACTAGCCCTACGGCACAGGCGCACAACACACCTCGAGCGCCTTTTCCTTGGTACATCGCCTGAACTACTGAAGGATCGGAACCTGCCTTATACGTCCGGACGGGCTGCCCGGTCATGTTCTTTCGACCCAGACGGACGCCTCAAATGCCCAGACTGACCGGCACCCCCCCATATCGAACCCAAATATGGCACGGATATGGGGTGGCCTGGGCACTCCCAGACGCGTCCGCCTGATAAGCCCGACCCACCACCTACCCCACGGATGTCCCACAAAAAACCCCATCGGCCTAGTTTGTCTGAAACCCTAGCTCACTCACTCTCCTCTCTCGCTCCATTCTCTCCTCTCCCCACACCGATTCTGATCATATCTGGCGCAATGTCGAGCTCCGGCAGCCGCTCCGACGACAAGGTGGATCCGGAGTAAGAGCTTGCCCTTCGCATCACCTTGCAGCGGTCCAAGGTGGAGACCGGGGACAACTACGGATCTGCAGCTTTCCCGTTGGTGCATCTCGGATGCCGGCGCTGGCCCCTCCCGGCCCATGGGTAGCTCCAACAGGCGGCCAGCAAAATAGGCGCCTGCCCTATGCCGTCCCCTCGCCCCACCCGCTGCTGCTCCCCCATGCCATCCCCTCGCCCTGCCAGCTGCTGCTCCCCCTCAT
>NW_025234925.1:0-6626 GCF_018294505.1 Triticum aestivum | reverse complement strand
GATGTCCTAGAAACCCAAGCTGCCACACTTCTTCGGTTGAGTCATATCTCTCGAAGAACCTCAGTGAGGTTTTCGTTGCCCCTCTTTACTGCACCAAAAAACTGGCAGATAAGTTTATTCAACTTTTCACATTAGCCGATGGTTGGATACCCCGGGGTAGGACCACAGCAAGGAGGCCCAGTGAACCTGGGGTGGCCCAGGACAATCTAGTAAGCCACTCGGTTGGGTCGGGATCGTGAAAGCCCATCCACTTAATCATTACCACGACAACCACCCAACAGGATCGATCGTGGGTAATCAAGAAATGTATTACTGACTGCATCACTAAAGTAGAGATATTACATCATAGTCATATCTAGTGGTAACGTCTGTCATGATCACACTATTACATTGCATGACAACTCAGCCATTGTACTCCCAGACTGTCTTCTGTATATAAGGCGTGAAGTCTTATACCAAGATCATCCATGTGCACCTTGCCCTTCCAAAATTTATCTATCACATTTATTTACGGAAAATCTCTGTGATAGTTGGTGCCCACTATGGGGCCAGTGTCTGTTGGATTTATGATCCAGGTCGTATCATCTTCGTCGGTTGGGGGTGGGTTCAAGACCGGGCAGCTCATGTATTTTTGCACACTTCACTTCATCACCGTCGATCTGGCGTGGCACCCAGCCTCCCCCACACTTCTTCACGACACAACGATTGCTGCTGGGAGCCTGCAACTCATCCCATCATGCTCTTGTAATGTGACCTCAGGTTTCGGCACTGCTTCCGCTGGTGGCACCATGTCTCGGGCAGCCCCTGGAACCTCCACGAGTAACACATGCTGGCAATAACACTTCCTAGCTTGTCGCACGTGGTTGGTTCTGGATGTTGAATCTAGTGTGTACGAGAGTTCATATATCTTTGCTTCACTAGCAGAGGTATACATCAATAAAGATAATACTCGCAGAGCCTCGTTGAACGAGGTGACCACCGATGCAACGATACTTGTGCTCCAATCTATGCCCATTCCGGTTGATTCTGAGATGCAGAAGGCTATTGAGGCATCTTGTGCTGCATTTATTGCTAAGCCGCAGCTGTGCGCTTGGTGGTAGGAGGATCTCGAGATGCGGGCATGTGAGATCTAGTCGACACTAGGTCGCGAGACACACCGCCATCAATGCCAGACCGCTTCCACGACTCTGCAGAGGGGTCGCGAGATGGATGAGTCCTTGGAAATACAGGGGTCATGAGGTATCCATGTCCATCACACTCCTGCCAACAACCTTTTGATGGTTGCGGACCTTACAGACTCACTCATTCCACCCGCCAATGGGACAGAGATGGAGGATCACCGCCGAGTCACGCAATGTTGAAAAGTGGCAGTGGAGCAACAGAATGTGGCTACAGCATCCCAAGGCCGAATGGCCTCTAGTTTCATGAAGTGTCGACCTTCGCGGGATCACAGTCGCCCAGTCACCATGGACTCATATCACACGAGCCCATCCATCAATCGTCGCCCGGCACGCCTGATGACATGGACCAAATCCGAGCGGAGCGACGACGACTTGTTTGTCCTCGAGTTTAGAATCAAGTTTGCTTATGTGGCAGTGATCAGATAGATGTTTGTGATAATATGTTACTATAACATGATGCACCATGAGACAAAAGGGTCTCCATCTAAATAAAATAGATGATAACCTGGACTTTACTAGGGGAATCGGTTCAAATATATTTCAATGATATTTGATTGTATGGAACACAAAGATTTAAATTAATAACATGTGAACCAAAATTAAAAATGCATAAGACTTGTCATATTTTATTATGTATAGTTGTAAAATACTTATTTAATATAAGTAGAATAATAGGATGAAAATAGTTGTGCTATACACACGACAAGTTTTGCACGATAGATAGACCGTGATACAATCCAGCCGGACATGCATAGCCTGAGAACAGCAATAGCCGTTGGATTTGCACATCGTGCACGGATCGGCCACAAGTATCATGTGGTGGTGGGTCATTTTCCAAACGTGGTTGCATGTTTGAAATGAGCCTTATCCCGTCAATAATTGGCAATCCTCCATGCAGAGATAAATTAATTAATGGGGTGACTCTTACGTAATGTATATAGAAAGAAGGCTTTTATGATATACCATACATTTGTAAAATCGTTTATGAACATAGCAATATAAACTAGTAACATAGTTGCTTACCACAGACAAGCATCATCTCTCTCTTTTCAAACCACAAACGGACTCACATGCCTCGGCCTCGGGGCCGTAGTGTCATACCCTGCTGCACTGGCCACCGCTAGCACAGCACGGCCTACAATCCCTGGATAACGTCTGGCCTCCACTCCAGTGGTGCCTTCCTTCAGCAACAACCACGATGCATAGGGAACAACCATGAGGCCTTCGAGCACGGTGCCTGGCAGTACAAGTACTTATGCCGCCGCCGCCTAGCGCCCGCCACCAGGGATTACGACGACGGGTATGATCCGGCGCCAGGGACTACTACAGCAGCATAGGTCCGTGTCCATAGTCATATCATATGGTCTCTTCCGGCATGGACGAAAGGCAGTACTCACCATGCCTTCTCTCACCCATGACCACGGTGTGGTCAGCGTAGGACACTCGCAGGAGATTGTAACCGTCGCGGAAGAGCACATCAGCGACGCCTGGCTGCCGCTGTAGTCTACCGCCGCTACCCGTAGTGATGTATATTTTAATTTTGCTAAATGTGTTTGCCGCTTGTCCGCAAAAGCATTAGAGCTTTGCCGAGTGTAAGGCAAGAGGCCTGCGACAACGTGGCATCGGTCCTGTTCATTCCTTTTCGTCTAAGCCATTTGTTTGTCTTTTTTAACACAGTACAGACGCAAGCCCTCATGTACACGCCCATACACTCATTCATATGAACGTACATAAGCACACTCTACCCCTATGAGCATTTCAAGAGACTGAGCCGACATATCATTTTGAGATTTTACGAAGTCACCGTATGTGTTTCCCTCCGATTTTCTTTAGTTTGTGCATAAGGCTAGACCCTCATACCAGGTAGAGCCCCACTCCATATTTACTTGACTATTTTTCCATGCACCTGTGTATTTTTCCACTATTTCCTGCATGCCTGCATGAACCTATCTCTCTGTATGGGAGTAATTATGAGCCGTTGCATGCGAACCCAAAACAGGGGCATGATAGGAAACTATCGCTGAATCACTGGACCACACAAAGTATTGAGGAAAAAAACGAAAAAAGATAAACACATTAATTATGATCGCAGGGAGTATAATGTTAGGGACGTAGCTCTAGGAAACAGCATTGTGAGACTAACTTGCACAAATTTGCAGTGCCCTTAATTTTGCTAAGTTTCCCATGCCTCCTATCCTTATGCATCGAAACTATAGAAAGATGCATCTTGGCACTCATATTAGAGAAACAGCATTGTGAGACTAACTTGCACAAAATTGCGGTGACCTTAATATTGCAAAGTTTCCCATGCCTCCTATACCCTTATGCATCGAAACTATAGAAAGATGCATCTTGGCACTCCTATTAGATTTCAACATCTCGTACTAGTATTTTTAACAACACAAAGTTGATGTAGGGTATGCAGATTTCTTGTAGTATATGTTGAAGTTTTGCTAGTAGGCCTTTGGCCCAAAGCCCAACTAAAATTCTGAAATTCTTTTGGCCCATTCATGCACACATGTGAGTGGAGTGAGTGAGGCTAAAGTTTAGTCCCACCCCGGAAGTTGAGAGAGAGTTGCACCTCTTTATAAGGTGACCTCTTCTACCACTTGTATGAGCATGAGAAGAGGAGACCTACACGCGTGCTCCTCCTCCTCGCTCGCCACGCCACGCCGCGCCGCGCCGCGGGTTGCGGGATTGAGCCGAGGACAGAGCTATGCACGTTGTCCCTACCCGGCCCGCACTATATAGTCAGGCAGACGTCTACCTTAGCCGCCGCCGCCGCTTCGTATGGTTTCTCACCACCGTTCCAGATCATTGCGCCGCCAAGCAAGTCTTCTCTGTTCCTCATTTCGGCGTGCACCGGGAGAAGGGACAGCAAGCCTCCGGAACCCTGCCTCTCGTGATCCTGTACGGGAGAGGGGCGATCAGGTTTTTAGGGAGCGCACTCGCGCGACTACTGGCAGCGACGACTTCGCGAACGACGACTTCTTCCCCGACCTCGGCAACCTCATCCTTGACGACATGGGCGACAACGTCAACACCGGCGGTGCTGCTCCCGCTGCACCGTATGTGATTCTATCCTTTCTGTTCGAGATCATGGTAGAATTCATGTTTCTAGTATGTTCCCTAGATGTGATCTGTTCATCTGCTATGCTAGTTCGCATGATTAGTTTAATCTCTGCTATTGTAGTCATGATTTATCTTCTAATTATTCGGATTAAATCTCGTAGTAACTTGCTCATATTTCCAACAATCCAAAAACCTGATTTTAGGCAATTTACTCCGAGTGGTTTTGCTGCGCATCTGAAGCCGCCTGCCTTTAAGCGGACGCAATATAAGAGGTGGCGCACGAGAGCAGTCTACTGGTTTCAGACCATGGGCTGCTATGACGCCACCAAGGGCAATCCTGAGGGCGATCTTAATCCAGCACAGCTGGAAGCTTTCGAGAAGATCGATACCCTCTTTAAAGGGGCTCTTCTGAGTGTTCTTGATGACTCCATTGTGAATTCGTATATGTCGTTTGATAACGGCAAGGGCATGTGGGATGCGTCGAGGCCAAGTTTGGTGCCTCGGACACCGGCGTTAAGTTGTACGTCATGGAGCAATTCCATGACTACAAGATGACTGATGAGCGCCCTGTTGTATAGCAGGCTCATGAGATACAGTCGCTCGCAAAAGAAATCTAGTACTTCAAGTGTGTGTTGCCGGACAAATTTGTTGCCGGAGGCATCATTGCCAAGCTTCCACCTTCGTGGAATAATTTTGCTACTTCCCTGAAACACAAGAGACAGGAGTTTTCCGTTGCGGATCTCATTGGTACTCTTGATGTTAAAGAGAAGGCGAGAGCAAAGGACACACGTGCTCGAGTTGCTGAGGGAGGTTCTAGTGCCCACATGGTACAGAAGAAGAACTCCTAGCCCAAAAAGTTCAAAAACAATAAGAACAAAACTCAGGGCAAAGGCAAGTTTGATACAAAGAACAAGCCATCACATTCTACCAACTTCAAGAAGAATTCTCATAAGAAGGGGAAGGGACTTTGCCATGTCTGCGGTGATCCTAATCACTGGGCTCCGAAATGTCGTAACCTCTTTGAGGAGCGCGAACATGAGAAGAGCGGCAAGTCCGCTAATGTTGTCATCGGTGATATTGATATGAAGGAATCAGGGTACGGTATTTTTCCTACCATCCTTTCAGTATTCCAATCCCCTGATTGGTTAATTGACACCGGTGCGGATGTACATGTTTGTGCTGACGCCTCCATGTTTTCTTCTTACCAGGCAACAAGGACTTCACCCGTGCTGATGGGGAACGGGTCACATGCCATCGTTCGAGGTGTTGGCAGGGTCGACCTGAAGTTTACTTTGGGGAAGACTGTGCGTCTGAAGAACGTTCATCATGTGCCGTCCATAAATAAAAATCTCGTTAGCAGTTCCCGTTTATGTCGAGATGGTTTTAAGTTGGTTTTCGAATCCAATAAAGTTGTAATTTCTAAGTATGGAAATTTGTTGGAAAAAGCTATGAGAGTGGAGGCTTGTTCCGCCTGTCTTTGTCAGATATTTGCACTAAAGTTATTAATAATGTTTGCCACAACAATGAGTCTGATATTTGGCATTCACGACTTTGTCACATTAACTTTGGTTGCGTGACGCGGCTAGCCAATATGAATTTAATTCCAAAAATCTCTACTGTCAAAGGCTCTAAGTGCCAAGTATGTGTGCAAGCTAAGCAACCTCGCAAGTCCCATAAGACTGCAGAGGCAAGAGACTTGGCGCCACTAGAGCTTATACATTCTGATCTTTATGAGATGAATGGCGTGTTGACAAAAGGTGTAAAGAGATACTTCATGGCGTTGATTGATGACTCCACTAAATATTGTTATGTGTATCTCCTGAAATCAAAAGATGAGGCTTTAACTTTTTTCAAAAACTATAAAGCTGAGGCAGAGAACCAACTTGATCGAAAAACTAAATGGCTTAGGTCCGATCGTGGTGGAGAGTATTTTTTCAATGAATTTGATCTGTTTTGTGTGGAACATGGAATAATCCACGAGAGGATGCCTCCCTACTCACCTCAGTCAAATGGGATAGCCGAAAGAAAGAACCGAACTCTAACAGATATGGTTAACACCATGTTAGACACATCGGGTCTTTCCAAGGAATGGTGGGGGGAGGCGCTAATGATTGCGTGTCATGTTCTAAACCGAGTTCCCACAAAGCGTAAGACCATTACTCCGTTTGAGGAATGGGAAAGGAAAAGATCGAAACTCTCTTACCTACGTACTTGGGGTTGTTTCGCGAAAGTCAATATACCAATTTCTAAGAAGCGCAAGCTTGGACCAAAACCGTGGATTGTGTTCTTCTGGGCTATGCTTTTCATAGCATCGGCTATAGATTTTTGATAATAAAATCTGAGGTATCCGACATGCATGTTGGTACGATTATG
>NW_025234924.1:0-6626 GCF_018294505.1 Triticum aestivum | reverse complement strand
GATGTCCTAGAAACCCAAGCTGCCACACTTCTTCGGTTGAGTCATATCTCTCGAAGAACCTCAGTGAGGTTTTCGTTGCCCCTCTTTACTGCACCAAAAAACTGGCAGATAAGTTTATTCAACTTTTCACATTAGCCGATGGTTGGATACCCCGGGGTAGGACCACAGCAAGGAGGCCCAGTGAACCTGGGGTGGCCCAGGACAATCTAGTAAGCCACTCGGTTGGGTCGGGATCGTGAAAGCCCATCCACTTAATCATTACCACGACAACCACCCAACAGGATCGATCGTGGGTAATCAAGAAATGTATTACTGACTGCATCACTAAAGTAGAGATATTACATCATAGTCATATCTAGTGGTAACGTCTGTCATGATCACACTATTACATTGCATGACAACTCAGCCATTGTACTCCCAGACTGTCTTCTGTATATAAGGCGTGAAGTCTTATACCAAGATCATCCATGTGCACCTTGCCCTTCCAAAATTTATCTATCACATTTATTTACGGAAAATCTCTGTGATAGTTGGTGCCCACTATGGGGCCAGTGTCTGTTGGATTTATGATCCAGGTCGTATCATCTTCGTCGGTTGGGGGTGGGTTCAAGACCGGGCAGCTCATGTATTTTTGCACACTTCACTTCATCACCGTCGATCTGGCGTGGCACCCAGCCTCCCCCACACTTCTTCACGACACAACGATTGCTGCTGGGAGCCTGCAACTCATCCCATCATGCTCTTGTAATGTGACCTCAGGTTTCGGCACTGCTTCCGCTGGTGGCACCATGTCTCGGGCAGCCCCTGGAACCTCCACGAGTAACACATGCTGGCAATAACACTTCCTAGCTTGTCGCACGTGGTTGGTTCTGGATGTTGAATCTAGTGTGTACGAGAGTTCATATATCTTTGCTTCACTAGCAGAGGTATACATCAATAAAGATAATACTCGCAGAGCCTCGTTGAACGAGGTGACCACCGATGCAACGATACTTGTGCTCCAATCTATGCCCATTCCGGTTGATTCTGAGATGCAGAAGGCTATTGAGGCATCTTGTGCTGCATTTATTGCTAAGCCGCAGCTGTGCGCTTGGTGGTAGGAGGATCTCGAGATGCGGGCATGTGAGATCTAGTCGACACTAGGTCGCGAGACACACCGCCATCAATGCCAGACCGCTTCCACGACTCTGCAGAGGGGTCGCGAGATGGATGAGTCCTTGGAAATACAGGGGTCATGAGGTATCCATGTCCATCACACTCCTGCCAACAACCTTTTGATGGTTGCGGACCTTACAGACTCACTCATTCCACCCGCCAATGGGACAGAGATGGAGGATCACCGCCGAGTCACGCAATGTTGAAAAGTGGCAGTGGAGCAACAGAATGTGGCTACAGCATCCCAAGGCCGAATGGCCTCTAGTTTCATGAAGTGTCGACCTTCGCGGGATCACAGTCGCCCAGTCACCATGGACTCATATCACACGAGCCCATCCATCAATCGTCGCCCGGCACGCCTGATGACATGGACCAAATCCGAGCGGAGCGACGACGACTTGTTTGTCCTCGAGTTTAGAATCAAGTTTGCTTATGTGGCAGTGATCAGATAGATGTTTGTGATAATATGTTACTATAACATGATGCACCATGAGACAAAAGGGTCTCCATCTAAATAAAATAGATGATAACCTGGACTTTACTAGGGGAATCGGTTCAAATATATTTCAATGATATTTGATTGTATGGAACACAAAGATTTAAATTAATAACATGTGAACCAAAATTAAAAATGCATAAGACTTGTCATATTTTATTATGTATAGTTGTAAAATACTTATTTAATATAAGTAGAATAATAGGATGAAAATAGTTGTGCTATACACACGACAAGTTTTGCACGATAGATAGACCGTGATACAATCCAGCCGGACATGCATAGCCTGAGAACAGCAATAGCCGTTGGATTTGCACATCGTGCACGGATCGGCCACAAGTATCATGTGGTGGTGGGTCATTTTCCAAACGTGGTTGCATGTTTGAAATGAGCCTTATCCCGTCAATAATTGGCAATCCTCCATGCAGAGATAAATTAATTAATGGGGTGACTCTTACGTAATGTATATAGAAAGAAGGCTTTTATGATATACCATACATTTGTAAAATCGTTTATGAACATAGCAATATAAACTAGTAACATAGTTGCTTACCACAGACAAGCATCATCTCTCTCTTTTCAAACCACAAACGGACTCACATGCCTCGGCCTCGGGGCCGTAGTGTCATACCCTGCTGCACTGGCCACCGCTAGCACAGCACGGCCTACAATCCCTGGATAACGTCTGGCCTCCACTCCAGTGGTGCCTTCCTTCAGCAACAACCACGATGCATAGGGAACAACCATGAGGCCTTCGAGCACGGTGCCTGGCAGTACAAGTACTTATGCCGCCGCCGCCTAGCGCCCGCCACCAGGGATTACGACGACGGGTATGATCCGGCGCCAGGGACTACTACAGCAGCATAGGTCCGTGTCCATAGTCATATCATATGGTCTCTTCCGGCATGGACGAAAGGCAGTACTCACCATGCCTTCTCTCACCCATGACCACGGTGTGGTCAGCGTAGGACACTCGCAGGAGATTGTAACCGTCGCGGAAGAGCACATCAGCGACGCCTGGCTGCCGCTGTAGTCTACCGCCGCTACCCGTAGTGATGTATATTTTAATTTTGCTAAATGTGTTTGCCGCTTGTCCGCAAAAGCATTAGAGCTTTGCCGAGTGTAAGGCAAGAGGCCTGCGACAACGTGGCATCGGTCCTGTTCATTCCTTTTCGTCTAAGCCATTTGTTTGTCTTTTTTAACACAGTACAGACGCAAGCCCTCATGTACACGCCCATACACTCATTCATATGAACGTACATAAGCACACTCTACCCCTATGAGCATTTCAAGAGACTGAGCCGACATATCATTTTGAGATTTTACGAAGTCACCGTATGTGTTTCCCTCCGATTTTCTTTAGTTTGTGCATAAGGCTAGACCCTCATACCAGGTAGAGCCCCACTCCATATTTACTTGACTATTTTTCCATGCACCTGTGTATTTTTCCACTATTTCCTGCATGCCTGCATGAACCTATCTCTCTGTATGGGAGTAATTATGAGCCGTTGCATGCGAACCCAAAACAGGGGCATGATAGGAAACTATCGCTGAATCACTGGACCACACAAAGTATTGAGGAAAAAAACGAAAAAAGATAAACACATTAATTATGATCGCAGGGAGTATAATGTTAGGGACGTAGCTCTAGGAAACAGCATTGTGAGACTAACTTGCACAAATTTGCAGTGCCCTTAATTTTGCTAAGTTTCCCATGCCTCCTATCCTTATGCATCGAAACTATAGAAAGATGCATCTTGGCACTCATATTAGAGAAACAGCATTGTGAGACTAACTTGCACAAAATTGCGGTGACCTTAATATTGCAAAGTTTCCCATGCCTCCTATACCCTTATGCATCGAAACTATAGAAAGATGCATCTTGGCACTCCTATTAGATTTCAACATCTCGTACTAGTATTTTTAACAACACAAAGTTGATGTAGGGTATGCAGATTTCTTGTAGTATATGTTGAAGTTTTGCTAGTAGGCCTTTGGCCCAAAGCCCAACTAAAATTCTGAAATTCTTTTGGCCCATTCATGCACACATGTGAGTGGAGTGAGTGAGGCTAAAGTTTAGTCCCACCCCGGAAGTTGAGAGAGAGTTGCACCTCTTTATAAGGTGACCTCTTCTACCACTTGTATGAGCATGAGAAGAGGAGACCTACACGCGTGCTCCTCCTCCTCGCTCGCCACGCCACGCCGCGCCGCGCCGCGGGTTGCGGGATTGAGCCGAGGACAGAGCTATGCACGTTGTCCCTACCCGGCCCGCACTATATAGTCAGGCAGACGTCTACCTTAGCCGCCGCCGCCGCTTCGTATGGTTTCTCACCACCGTTCCAGATCATTGCGCCGCCAAGCAAGTCTTCTCTGTTCCTCATTTCGGCGTGCACCGGGAGAAGGGACAGCAAGCCTCCGGAACCCTGCCTCTCGTGATCCTGTACGGGAGAGGGGCGATCAGGTTTTTAGGGAGCGCACTCGCGCGACTACTGGCAGCGACGACTTCGCGAACGACGACTTCTTCCCCGACCTCGGCAACCTCATCCTTGACGACATGGGCGACAACGTCAACACCGGCGGTGCTGCTCCCGCTGCACCGTATGTGATTTTATCCTTTCTGTTTGAGATCATGGTAGAATTCATGTTTCTAGTATGTTCCCTAGATGTGATCTGTTCATCTGCTATGCTAGTTCGCATGATTAGTTTAATCTCTGCTATTGTAGTCATGATTTATCTTCTAATTATTCGGATTAAATCTCGTAGTAACTTGCTCATATTTCCAACAATCCAAAAACCTGATTTTAGGCAATTTACTCCGAGTGGTTTTGCTGCGCATCTGAAGCCGCCTGCCTTTAAGCGGACGCAATATAAGAGGTGGCGCACGAGAGCAGTCTACTGGTTTCAGACCATGGGCTGCTATGACGCCACCAAGGGCAATCCTGAGGGCGATCTTAATCCAGCACAGCTGGAAGCTTTCGAGAAGATCGATACCCTCTTTAAAGGCGCTCTTCTGAGTGTTCTTGATGACTCCATTGTGAATTCGTATATGTCGTTTGATAACGGCAAGGGCATGTGGGATGCGTCGAGGCCAAGTTTGGTGCCTCGGACACCGGCGTTAAGTTGTACGTCATGGAGCAATTCCATGACTACAAGATGACTGATGAGCGCCCTGTTGTATAGCAGGCTCATGAGATACAGTCGCTCGCAAAAGAAATCTAGTACTTCAAGTGTGTGTTGCCGGACAAATTTGTTGCCGGAGGCATCATTGCCAAGCTTCCACCTTCGTGGAATAATTTTGCTACTTCCCTGAAACACAAGAGACAGGAGTTTTCCGTTGCGGATCTCATTGGTACTCTTGATGTTAAAGAGAAGGCGAGAGCAAAGGACACACGTGCTCGAGTTGCTGAGGGAGGTTCTAGTGCCCACATGGTACAGAAGAAGAACTCCTAGCCCAAAAAGTTCAAAAACAATAAGAACAAAACTCAGGGCAAAGGCAAGTTTGATACAAAGAACAAGCCATCACATTCTACCAACTTCAAGAAGAATTCTCATAAGAAGGGGAAGGGACTTTGCCATGTCTGCGGTGATCCTAATCACTGGGCTCCGAAATGTCGTAACCTCTTTGAGGAGCGCGAACATGAGAAGAGCGGCAAGTCCGCTAATGTTGTCATCGGTGATATTGATATGAAGGAATCAGGGTACGGTATTTTTCCTACCATCCTTTCAGTATTCCAATCCCCTGATTGGTTAATTGACACCGGTGCGGATGTACATGTTTGTGCTGACGCCTCCATGTTTTCTTCTTACCAGGCAACAAGGACTTCACCCGTGCTGATGGGGAACGGGTCACATGCCATCGTTCGAGGTGTTGGCAGGGTCGACCTGAAGTTTACTTTGGGGAAGACTGTGCGTCTGAAGAACGTTCATCATGTGCCGTCCATAAATAAAAATCTCGTTAGCAGTTCCCGTTTATGTCGAGATGGTTTTAAGTTGGTTTTCGAATCCAATAAAGTTGTAATTTCTAAGTATGGAAATTTGTTGGAAAAAGCTATGAGAGTGGAGGCTTGTTCCGCCTGTCTTTGTCAGATATTTGCACTAAAGTTATTAATAATGTTTGCCACAACAATGAGTCTGATATTTGGCATTCACGACTTTGTCACATTAACTTTGGTTGCGTGACGCGGCTAGCCAATATGAATTTAATTCCAAAAATCTCTACTGTCAAAGGCTCTAAGTGCCAAGTATGTGTGCAAGCTAAGCAACCTCGCAAGTCCCATAAGACTGCAGAGGCAAGAGACTTGGCGCCACTAGAGCTTATACATTCTGATCTTTATGAGATGAATGGCGTGTTGACAAAAGGTGTAAAGAGATACTTCATGGCGTTGATTGATGACTCCACTAAATATTGTTATGTGTATCTCCTGAAATCAAAAGATGAGGCTTTAACTTTTTTCAAAAACTATAAAGCTGAGGCAGAGAACCAACTTGATCGAAAAACTAAATGGCTTAGGTCCGATCGTGGTGGAGAGTATTTTTTCAATGAATTTGATCTGTTTTGTGTGGAACATGGAATAATCCACGAGAGGATGCCTCCCTACTCACCTCAGTCAAATGGGATAGCCGAAAGAAAGAACCGAACTCTAACAGATATGGTTAACACCATGTTAGACACATCGGGTCTTTCCAAGGAATGGTGGGGGGAGGCGCTAATGATTGCGTGTCATGTTCTAAACCGAGTTCCCACAAAGCGTAAGACCATTACTCCGTTTGAGGAATGGGAAAGGAAAAGATCGAAACTCTCTTACCTACGTACTTGGGGTTGTTTCGCGAAAGTCAATATACCAATTTCTAAGAAGCGCAAGCTTGGACCAAAACCGTGGATTGTGTTCTTCTGGGCTATGCTTTTCATAGCATCGGCTATAGATTTTTGATAATAAAATCTGAGGTATCCGACATGCATGTTGGTACGATTATG
>NW_025234923.1:0-6628 GCF_018294505.1 Triticum aestivum | reverse complement strand
CGCTATGAAAATGGCCCAACATATTAACGGACCACAAACGGGCCGACTGTTACAATGGGCTGAATTTGGCCCACAAGCAGAAAATGATAGTAACGGGCCGTAAGTAAACGAATGCTGGAAATGAGCCCAAGAATAAATGGGCTCTGAGAAGGCCGAAAGATAACATTGGCTGGAAACGGCCCAATGGAATAACGGGCCGTTAATGGGTATAAAATGATACACTGTTCATTACGGGCCAGTTTCACAATGGGCCATTAATGTGTGTAAAGTGATACATTGTTCATTACAGGCCAGTTTCACCACGGGCCGTTAATAGGTCAAGAGTTACATAGGGCCTCATATGGGCCGAAAGACGTCATGGGCCATACATGCGCGAGAAGTGAAAACGGGCTGGAATCATATTGGATGGCCCAGATGACGCTACTGGGCCTAATTTGGATAGGGCGTAACGGGCCTTGGTTAGCGGGCTGTAAATGGGCTATATGCGAACAGGCCATTGATAGGCTTTCCATGGGCCGGCCCGCCACCTTTTGACCAAGTCAAACGGGTCAGCCTTTTCACAGGAATGGGCCTCTGTTGGGCCGTGCCACGTGTCGACGTATCATAGGCGCCTTCCGTCCAATGAGTGGATGACATCTGTCCCAACGATGAGCCGACACGTGTTTCCTCCAGCCAATGATGATTTTACATGTGGAAAATCCCCATTGGTCGGGGCTGTTAACGGGTTATCGGATCCAAAACCCGACCCGATAGCTTAACGGCGTTCCATTACAGTGGATGCCACGTGTCGGTCACCCTTGATGAAAGCACATCTGTGACGCGCGATTTATCGTCATGGAAGTGGACACTTCCGTGACGATAATTTTGGTAATGTCATGGAACACTTCTACAACAACACATGTATGACTATCTTGATTCTGTCATAAAATCATCATGGATGTACAAGCATGACAAAAAACGCGACCTAGTGTGACAAACACGTATCATCACGGAAGTGTACTTTTTTGTAGTGTATACATGATCATGCCTAGATACTCTCATAACTATGCACTTTTCTATCAATTGCTCGACAGTAATTCGCTCACCCACTGTAATACTTATGCTATCTTGAGAGAAGCCACTAGTGAAACCTATGGCCCCCGGGTCTATCTTTTATCATATAAGTTTTCCATCCACTTTTATTTGCATCTTTTACTTTCCAATCTATATCATAAAAATACCAAAAATATTTATCTTATCTTATTATCTCTATCAGATCTCACTTTTGCAAGTTACCGTGAAGGGATTGACAACCCCTTTATCGTGTTGGTTGTGAGGTTCTTGTTTGTTTGTGTAGGTACGAGGGAATTTTGAGGAGCCTCCTGCGTGGTTGTAAGACTGACAGTAGAGAGGGGGGTGGGTATGGAGAGGCAAGATCTTAGCTATGATGAAGGTGTACACACGGGTTTTACGAGTTCAGGCCCTTCTCGAAGGAAGTAACAGCCCTACGTCTCGGTGCCCGGAGGCGGTCGACTGGATTATATGTGTGTGCTATTACAGGGGGTGCCAACCCTTGTCCCAGAGGAGGGGGTGGCTTATATAGAGTACGCCAGGACCCTCACCGTCCTCCATTACAAGGGGCTTAATGTACATAAATTAGGGGCATTACTGATAACGCCAGCCTTAAGTGCTATTAATGACCTTAAAGACTACGGAGTGAACGCCTGCCCGTTACAATGCTGAGTGATTCCTGATATTTGGTAGGTTGAGTGATTCCTTGGGTGGTCGAGTGACAATAGGTAGGAGGACTCCCGAGTGACATGACTGTTGAGTGGATTGCACTCGACATCTCTGACTGGGAGTCCCTTGCAGTCTCTTGGACTTCTTAGCTTCTAGGGTAGTGACCTTGGATACGACGTATAGGTCAGGCCTATGACCCTGCCCCAGGTATGTATCCTCATCAGTAGCCCCCGAATGGATTAAGTTTTGAGTGGAAAGTAGGTTGATGTTGAACTTGTTCTGAGCTTTGCACTTTCGCGAGCGTTTTCTGCAAGATGGAAAACTCACGTTGGTACTTCAGCGTCGATTCAGTCGCCTTGATCCATTCAGAGAATTGTTGACTGAACTTATAGCATCATCTGCCGAGTGTTGTATTAGAGTGCAGGATCTTTGGCGCGATTGACTGCAGTGTATCCCGGATTTCACGGGATACGAAATTTCGGGGAAGCACGCGGGACGGGGAGCGCCAAAGTAGGCAGAGCGGATAAACAGTGATGCCTCGATTTCCATGCCACCTTTTTCGCCATGTACGTTGCGCGTGACTGTTGCGGGATTTGACAGGATCGCCTGGTCCCACGTGTCAGCCACTCGGAAGCAACCCTTTATAAGGCGACGGGGCCAAGGCGTCTGCACTGTGCGCCCCTGTTTCTCTTTCTTCTTCCTCTGCTTCTCCACCGCGCCCGGCTTTTCTGCTCTCGATGCTGCCGCTCTGCCGCCATGGTGAAGGACAAGACGGCAGCACTAGAGCGTGCAAAGAAGGCGACGGGGGCGGCGAAAGTCAAGAAGCAGAACCGCGGGTCGTCATGGCGCGCGGGGCTGCCGCCGGGCTGGATCTAGGGTGATTGGATCCGATCTTTGCTCTGGCAAGAAGATCTGAACGAGCTGGCGGACTCCGGACTGATTGCTAAGGGGGCGGCAAGGCTTCCTGGAGGGGAGATGGAGCCGCAGCCTCGACCGGGTGAGTGCGTACTACTTGCCACCCACGTCGACCGGGGTTTTTCGCTCCCTCCGCACCCTTTCTTCCGAGGATTCCTGAATTTCTTTGGTGCTCAACTCCACCATTTTTCTCCCAACACCATCATGCTGGCCGCGTTCGTATCGATGTGTAAAAACTTTTTGGGGTGTCGACCGCACTGGGGTCTTTTCAAGCATATCTTCACCATCCGATCCCAGTCGGTCAAGAAGGCAAAAACGAGTGACTCGAAGACCCATGCCATCCAGATGTGCGGGGGTTTGGGTATTCAGAAGAGGCATAGGAGTGCTTTCCCTGCTATTACTCTCCCCGAATCAGTCAGTGGCTGGCACTCGACCTGGTTCTACTGCCAGGACGTTGCAACTCCAGGTCAGTCGACCGGCATTCCCCACTTCACATTCGACCGTGTCCAGACTCCTTCTCCACTGAAAGTAACTGCTGCTGAGAACGTGGAGACGAAGATCTTGGTGGAGAAACTGGTCCAACTGATTAACGATGGTGTCACTGGCCTGGACCTGCTGGAGTGTTCCTCAGTCGATGCATCCAGCCTCTTCAGGCTCGTGACCATCCTATGTGGTTGTACTCTGGGTCTAACGACACCGCTGTGGTCCATCCAGAAGAAGTCCCACCCAAGACTGTGGCCATGTGGTTGAGGAGCATCACAGGAAACCAGGACAACCCAATGGGAGCTAGGCGAGTCATCCCCTTCAGCGACGACAATCAGCCCGACAAGGTATGTTCTTTATTCCGACTGTCTGGCATATATGTTGCGATTGTACTTGATCTCAACTGACTTTTGCTCAAATTTTTGTCTTGTATGTTTTCACCGAGATGTATTCGATGCCCAATGGCGAACAAGCTCTGGAGCAGAACCAGGAGGGAGATGCCAGCACAGAGGAGAGTGGTGAATGGGAGTCCTCGGATGAAGAGGAGGAGGAGGATAGCGCGGAGTCGGACGACGAGGAAGAAGTCGACTCGCCGCCGCGCTCCGAACGCCGATCCAAGTAGCACCATGACCCGGCGGGCGGGCGTGGGAAGAATGTGGCTCAGGGTCCCCACGCTCAGAAGCGCACTCGGACATCGACTCCTGAGCCGACAGAGAAGATAGCCAAGCAGCCCAAGGTTGCTCCCCCAGAGGCTCGGAAGACTTTGCCGCGGGTCAAGATGGACGTCCCTATTGCTTCGGGGTGAGTATCTCACTTGTGTTTATGTAGGCCAACTGAAATATTTGTTCTGACCAACGGGGTCATGTATCTTTCTAGCCCCACCTCTGCTGCTACTGACATGGACATCGACAAGGCGCCAGGAGACGAGGAGACTGACGACGCGGCCACCTCTTGAGCTGGTAAGTCCGTTCGACCAGGTTTCATTTAGTCGAGTGGATCTTCAGTCGGCTGAATTTCCGATATTTCTCTCCTTCTGTAGTTCCGCAAGAGGTTGTCATGCTCCTTGATGATGATGATGAAGAAGTGCCTCTACAGGAGAGGAGGAAGAGGAGTGGGAGCTCGAGCAGGAGGAGGCTTGAAGTTCCAGTCCCTCAGTTGACACCGGCGCTTGAGGCGGTGGTCGAACGTTCCGAAGATCCGGTTCGGACCAACGTCACTTTCGCCAACCCGCTGACGATTGATCGTCCATCGGGGTCGACTGCTCCGACTCCTGCCGCTCCGGTGCAACTCCAGCGTCTGACCAAGTAGCAGCTTCGACTGCCTTGGAGCCATCACTCTTTGCTGCGTATCAGACCCCAGGCGACTCGCTGAGTGCTGCCAGGGAGGATCTTCGCCAGGTGAACCTTGTCATTGAGCAGGTGAAGGTGATGCACGAGGCTAGTCAGGTGGCTTACAACGCCAGCATTGCCCTGCAGACCAATGTTCAGGTCAGTGGACTCCGACTAAATTTTTGAACTTTTGAATGTTGTTTTATATCCGATCACCCACTGGGATGTGCCTTTGTTTAGAGTTTAGGAAATATTCCACTTCACTCGACTCGAGCCGAGTCTTAGTAATCTGTCTGGACCAGTGGGGGCACGCCAAGTTCACCCACTGGGTGTAGTCCCCGAGACCACGGTCGACTACTGGTAGTCGGCTGAGGTCTTAGAACCTTCTCCTTTTCTTTTTTTGACTCACGCTGGGCAGACCCTGCTGAGTGTTGATCTGAACCAGTGGGGGCACGCTAAGTGCACCCATTGGGTGTAGTCCCCGAGACTACTGTTGAATATTTGATTCAACAGTAGTCTTAGAATAACTTTTAACTGTCCTTGTCTCTTATTTCTATCGACTGACATATCTCTCTCATTGACTGCAGAGGTCTTGTGATCTTAGAGCTCGACTTTCCGAGCTAAAGAAGAAGCATATTAGCGTTGAACTCAATCTGGAACTCGCAATGAAGAACCTCAAGACTGCTCAACAAGAGATGGCCATCATGGAAGGTAACCATTCGACTGTCTTGTATACTTGGTAGCTCGCGTCTTTCACTGCTTTTTCTTTCAGTCTCTTTGAACCGAGTGACTTCACACAAGCAGATGTGCATAGTGAAAACCGTCAACTTCAGGCTCGTCTGAAGAGTGTTGTTTCTTTAGAGAGAATGAAGGAAGCTTTGGAAAAGAAGGACCAGGACCTTTCTACTGCCCAGAAGGAAGCACGTGAGAAGACAACGCTTGCGGAACAGAAGCTAGATTCAGTCGGCAAGTTGGAAGATGAGAACGCGAAGTTGAAGACCACCATCTCGGAAGCCAATCGAGAAGTAGAGAAACTGAAGAAGGACAAGGAGAGCCTGACCACTAAAGTTGGAGGCCTCAGAGCCAAGACGGGCAAGTTAGAGTCCTATCTGGGACAACTTGCCGCGAAACTAGTTCTGAAGCTTGGAGGTATGGTCACTCGACTCGTTAATTGTCGTCGATCGAAGTATGTTTTAATGTTGTCGACTCATCATTTTTTGCGATGGAACAGAACTTTGCCAGGACTTTGAAGCTAAAACCGAGCGGGTCGAGACAGGTCTCGACCCCGTCAATTGTCCCATGAAAGATGATGTTGTGATGAACTTGCTGCGATTGGAATCACGCTTGGACGGTGTTGTTGCCTATCTGGCTCGACTGAAGGCTGCGATGACCCGAGTGGACGCCGAACTCTGGCCTCAGGCGGAACTTTCTCAAGACCTCGAGTCACTGATGACTCGACTCAATCCGATTCCTGGCCGAGTGCAAGAGTGGAAGAAGTCATCTGCCCACTGTGGTGCTGATGTCGCCCTTTCGTTGGTTCAAGTGCACTACAAAGAGGCTAGAGTAGACAAGTTGGCGGCCCTCAAGGTTGCGAATACTAAGAAGCACTCCTTCCAGACCTTCATGGGCACCTTCCTTGAGGCAGCCACTCGTATTGCTGACATCATCAACGTTGACAGCTTCTGTGATCCAGCCAGCCCTTCTCCCACTGAGTGACGAAAAAACATTATGCTTCGCCTTCATTTGCCTCGGAATGCCGAGTGATTTTGTAATCACTAAAACTCCTTGGGGCCTGACGCCCGAGTACTTTAATCTACGGTTAGAAACCTTTGAATTTATCTGCCCTGGGCTTATCTTCAAATATGTTGTGTTTATCTTCTCTTGGGTTGGTTTTTGTACTCTTGATGCAGCTTCTAAGGAAGAGGTTGCAGTCGACCCATTGGACGAGCCTTGAGCAACATTGATCAGCTCATCAGCGAGGCACTCAACAATGGTCTTGACGTTCTCGAAAGCAACTCGCCTTGGTATTAGCTGTTGAATGAGCCTTTGGTAGCATTGATCCGCTTATCAGCGAGGCACTCAGCAATGGTCTTGACGTTCCTGAAAGCAGCTCGCCTTGGCGTCGACTATTGGATGAGCCTTTGGCAGTGCGCACAATCTCGTCCTTCTTGAGGGTGCAGCCC
>NW_025234922.1:0-6628 GCF_018294505.1 Triticum aestivum | reverse complement strand
CGCTATGAAAATGGCCCAACATATTAACGGACCACAAACGGGCCGACTGTTACAATGGGCTGAATTTGGCCCACAAGCAGAAAATGATAGTAACGGGCCGTAAGTAAACGAATGCTGGAAATGAGCCCAAGAATAAATGGGCTCTGAGAAGGCCGAAAGATAACATTGGCTGGAAACGGCCCAATGGAATAACGGGCCGTTAATGGGTATAAAATGATACACTGTTCATTACGGGCCAGTTTCACAATGGGCCATTAATGTGTGTAAAGTGATACATTGTTCATTACAGGCCAGTTTCACCACGGGCCGTTAATAGGTCAAGAGTTACATAGGGCCTCATATGGGCCGAAAGACGTCATGGGCCATACATGCGCGAGAAGTGAAAACGGGCTGGAATCATATTGGATGGCCCAGATGACGCTACTGGGCCTAATTTGGATAGGGCGTAACGGGCCTTGGTTAGCGGGCTGTAAATGGGCTATATGCGAACAGGCCATTGATAGGCTTTCCATGGGCCGGCCCGCCACCTTTTGACCAAGTCAAACGGGTCAGCCTTTTCACAGGAATGGGCCTCTGTTGGGCCGTGCCACGTGTCGACGTATCATAGGCGCCTTCCGTCCAATGAGTGGATGACATCTGTCCCAACGATGAGCCGACACGTGTTTCCTCCAGCCAATGATGATTTTACATGTGGAAAATCCCCATTGGTCGGGGCTGTTAACGGGTTATCGGATCCAAAACCCGACCCGATAGCTTAACGGCGTTCCATTACAGTGGATGCCACGTGTCGGTCACCCTTGATGAAAGCACATCTGTGACGCGCGATTTATCGTCATGGAAGTGGACACTTCCGTGACGATAATTTTGGTAATGTCATGGAACACTTCTACAACAACACATGTATGACTATCTTGATTCTGTCATAAAATCATCATGGATGTACAAGCATGACAAAAAACGCGACCTAGTGTGACAAACACGTATCATCACGGAAGTGTACTTTTTTGTAGTGTATACATGATCATGCCTAGATACTCTCATAACTATGCACTTTTCTATCAATTGCTCGACAGTAATTCGCTCACCCACTGTAATACTTATGCTATCTTGAGAGAAGCCACTAGTGAAACCTATGGCCCCCGGGTCTATCTTTTATCATATAAGTTTTCCATCCACTTTTATTTGCATCTTTTACTTTCCAATCTATATCATAAAAATACCAAAAATATTTATCTTATCTTATTATCTCTATCAGATCTCACTTTTGCAAGTTACCGTGAAGGGATTGACAACCCCTTTATCGTGTTGGTTGTGAGGTTCTTGTTTGTTTGTGTAGGTACGAGGGAATTTTGAGGAGCCTCCTGCGTGGTTGTAAGACTGACAGTAGAGAGGGGGGTGGGTATGGAGAGGCAAGATCTTAGCTATGATGAAGGTGTACACACGGGTTTTACGAGTTCAGGCCCTTCTCGAAGGAAGTAACAGCCCTACGTCTCGGTGCCCGGAGGCGGTCGACTGGATTATATGTGTGTGCTATTACAGGGGGTGCCAACCCTTGTCCCAGAGGAGGGGGTGGCTTATATAGAGTACGCCAGGACCCTCACCGTCCTCCATTACAAGGGGCTTAATGTACATAAATTAGGGGCATTACTGATAACGCCAGCCTTAAGTGCTATTAATGACCTTAAAGACTACGGAGTGAACGCCTGCCCGTTACAATGCTGAGTGATTCCTGATATTTGGTAGGTTGAGTGATTCCTTGGGTGGTCGAGTGACAATAGGTAGGAGGACTCCCGAGTGACATGACTGTTGAGTGGATTGCACTCGACATCTCTGACTGGGAGTCCCTTGCAGTCTCTTGGACTTCTTAGCTTCTAGGGTAGTGACCTTGGATACGACGTATAGGTCAGGCCTATGACCCTGCCCCAGGTATGTATCCTCATCAGTAGCCCCCGAATGGATTAAGTTTTGAGTGGAAAGTAGGTTGATGTTGAACTTGTTCTGAGCTTTGCACTTTCGCGAGCGTTTTCTGCAAGATGGAAAACTCACGTTGGTACTTCAGCGTCGATTCAGTCGCCTTGATCCATTCAGAGAATTGTTGACTGAACTTATAGCATCATCTGCCGAGTGTTGTATTAGAGTGCAGGATCTTTGGCGCGATTGACTGCAGTGTATCCCGGATTTCACGGGATACGAAATTTCGGGGAAGCACGCGGGACGGGGAGCGCCAAAGTAGGCAGAGCGGATAAACAGTGATGCCTCGATTTCCATGCCACCTTTTTCGCCATGTACGTTGCGCGTGACTGTTGCGGGATTTGACAGGATCGCCTGGTCCCACGTGTCAGCCACTCGGAAGCAACCCTTTATAAGGCGACGGGGCCAAGGCGTCTGCACTGTGCGCCCCTGTTTCTCTTTCTTCTTCCTCTGCTTCTCCACCGCGCCCGGCTTTTCTGCTCTCGATGCTGCCGCTCTGCCGCCATGGTGAAGGACAAGACGGCAGCACTAGAGCGTGCAAAGAAGGCGACGGGGGCGGCGAAAGTCAAGAAGCAGAACCGCGGGTCGTCATGGCGCGCGGGGCTGCCGCCGGGCTGGATCTAGGGTGATTGGATCCGATCTTTGCTCTGGCAAGAAGATCTGAACGAGCTGGCGGACTCCGGACTGATTGCTAAGGGGGCGGCAAGGCTTCCTGGAGGGGAGATGGAGCCGCAGCCTCGACCGGGTGAGTGCGTACTACTTGCCACCCACGTCGACCGGGGTTTTTCGCTCCCTCCGCACCCTTTCTTCCGAGGATTCCTGAATTTCTTTGGTGCTCAACTCCACCATTTTTCTCCCAACACCATCATGCTGGCCGCGTTCGTATCGATGTGTAAAAACTTTTTGGGGTGTCGACCGCACTGGGGTCTTTTCAAGCATATCTTCACCATCCGATCCCAGTCGGTCAAGAAGGCAAAAACGAGTGACTCGAAGACCCATGCCATCCAGATGTGCGGGGGTTTGGGTATTCAGAAGAGGCATAGGAGTGCTTTCCCTGCTATTACTCTCCCCGAATCAGTCAGTGGCTGGCACTCGACCTGGTTCTACTGCCAGGACGTTGCAACTCCAGGTCAGTCGACCGGCATTCCCCACTTCACATTCGACCGTGTCCAGACTCCTTCTCCACTGAAAGTAACTGCTGCTGAGAACGTGGAGACGAAGATCTTGGTGGAGAAACTGGTCCAACTGATTAACGATGGTGTCACTGGCCTGGACCTGCTGGAGTGTTCCTCAGTCGATGCATCCAGCCTCTTCAGGCTCGTGACCATCCTATGTGGTTGTACTCTGGGTCTAACAACACCGCTGTGGTCCATCCAGAAGAAGTCCCACCCAAGACTGTGGCCATGTGGTTGAGGAGCATCACAGGAAACCAGGACAACCCAATGGGAGCTAGGCGAGTCATCCCCTTCAGCGACGACAATCAGCCCGACAAGGTATGTTCTTTATTCCGACTGTCTGGCATATATGTTGCGATTGTACTTGATCTCAACTGACTTTTGCTCAAATTTTTGTCTTGTATGTTTTCACCGAGATGTATTCGATGCCCAATGGCGAACAAGCTCTGGAGCAGAACCAGGAGGGAGATGCCAGCACAGAGGAGAGTGGTGAATGGGAGTCCTCGGATGAAGAGGAGGAGGAGGATAGCGCGGAGTCGGACGACGAGGAAGAAGTCGACTCGCCGCCGCGCTCCGAACGCCGATCCAAGCAGCACCATGACCCGGCGGGCGGGCGTGGGAAGAATGTGGCTCAGGGTCCCCACGCTCAGAAGCGCACTCGGACATCGACTCCTGAGCCGACAGAGAAGATAGCCAAGCAGCCCAAGGTTGCTCCCCCAGAGGCTCGGAAGACTTTGCCGCGGGTCAAGATGGACGTCCCTATTGCTTCGGGGTGAGTATCTCACTTGTGTTTATGTAGGCCAACTGAAATATTTGTTCTGACCAACGGGGTCATGTATCTTTCTAGCCCCACCTCTGCTGCTACTGACATGGACATCGACAAGGCGCCAGGAGACGAGGAGACTGACGACGCGGCCACCTCTTGAGCTGGTAAGTCCGTTCGACCAGGTTTCATTTAGTCGAGTGGATCTTCAGTCGGCTGAATTTCCGATATTTCTCTCCTTCTGTAGTTCCGCAAGAGGTTGTCATGCTCCTTGATGATGATGATGAAGAAGTGCCTCTACAGGAGAGGAGGAAGAGGAGTGGGAGCTCGAGCAGGAGGAGGCTTGAAGTTCCAGTCCCTCAGTTGACACCGGCGCTTGAGGCGGTGGTCGAACGTTCCGAAGATCCGGTTCGGACCAACGTCACTTTCGCCAACCCGCTGACGATTGATCGTCCATCGGGGTCGACTGCTCCGACTCCTGCCGCTCCGGTGCAACTCCAGCGTCTGACCAAGTAGCAGCTTCGACTGCCTTGGAGCCATCACTCTTTGCTGCGTATCAGACCCCAGGCGACTCGCTGAGTGCTGCCAGGGAGGATCTTCGCCAGGTGAACCTTGTCATTGAGCAGGTGAAGGTGATGCACGAGGCTAGTCAGGTGGCTTACAACGCCAGCATTGCCCTGCAGACCAATGTTCAGGTCAGTGGACTCCGACTAAATTTTTGAACTTTTGAATGTTGTTTTATATCCGATCACCCACTGGGATGTGCCTTTGTTTAGAGTTTAGGAAATATTCCACTTCACTCGACTCGAGCCGAGTCTTAGTAATCTGTCTGGACCAGTGGGGGCACGCCAAGTTCACCCACTGGGTGTAGTCCCCGAGACCACGGTCGACTACTGGTAGTCGGCTGAGGTCTTAGAACCTTCTCCTTTTCTTTTTTTGACTCACGCTGGGCAGACCCTGCTGAGTGTTGATCTGAACCAGTGGGGGCACGCTAAGTGCACCCATTGGGTGTAGTCCCCGAGACTACTGTTGAATATTTGATTCAACAGTAGTCTTAGAATAACTTTTAACTGTCCTTGTCTCTTATTTCTATCGACTGACATATCTCTCTCATTGACTGCAGAGGTCTTGTGATCTTAGAGCTCGACTTTCCGAGCTAAAGAAGAAGCATATTAGCGTTGAACTCAATCTGGAACTCGCAATGAAGAACCTCAAGACTGCTCAACAAGAGATGGCCATCATGGAAGGTAACCATTCGACTGTCTTGTATACTTGGTAGCTCGCGTCTTTCACTGCTTTTTCTTTCAGTCTCTTTGAACCGAGTGACTTCACACAAGCAGATGTGCATAGTGAAAACCGTCAACTTCAGGCTCGTCTGAAGAGTGTTGTTTCTTTAGAGAGAATGAAGGAAGCTTTGGAAAAGAAGGACCAGGACCTTTCTACTGCCCAGAAGGAAGCACGTGAGAAGACAACGCTTGCGGAACAGAAGCTAGATTCAGTCGGCAAGTTGGAAGATGAGAACGCGAAGTTGAAGACCACCATCTCGGAAGCCAATCGAGAAGTAGAGAAACTGAAGAAGGACAAGGAGAGCCTGACCACTAAAGTTGGAGGCCTCAGAGCCAAGACGGGCAAGTTAGAGTCCTATCTGGGACAACTTGCCGCGAAACTAGTTCTGAAGCTTGGAGGTATGGTCACTCGACTCGTTAATTGTCGTCGATCGAAGTATGTTTTAATGTTGTCGACTCATCATTTTTTGCGATGGAACAGAACTTTGCCAGGACTTTGAAGCTAAAACCGAGCGGGTCGAGACAGGTCTCGACCCCGTCAATTGTCCCATGAAAGATGATGTTGTGATGAACTTGCTGCGATTGGAATCACGCTTGGACGGTGTTGTTGCCTATCTGGCTCGACTGAAGGCTGCGATGACCCGAGTGGACGCCGAACTCTGGCCTCAGGCGGAACTTTCTCAAGACCTCGAGTCACTGATGACTCGACTCAATCCGATTCCTGGCCGAGTGCAAGAGTGGAAGAAGTCATCTGCCCACTGTGGTGCTGATGTCGCCCTTTCGTTGGTTCAAGTGCACTACAAAGAGGCTAGAGTAGACAAGTTGGCGGCCCTCAAGGTTGCGAATACTAAGAAGCACTCCTTCCAGACCTTCATGGGCACCTTCCTTGAGGCAGCCACTCGTATTGCTGACATCATCAACGTTGACAGCTTCTGTGATCCAGCCAGCCCTTCTCCCACTGAGTGACGAAAAAACATTATGCTTCGCCTTCATTTGCCTCGGAATGCCGAGTGATTTTGTAATCACTAAAACTCCTTGGGGCCTGACGCCCGAGTACTTTAATCTACGGTTAGAAACCTTTGAATTTATCTGCCCTGGGCTTATCTTCAAATATGTTGTGTTTATCTTCTCTTGGGTTGGTTTTTGTACTCTTGATGCAGCTTCTAAGGAAGAGGTTGCAGTCGACCCATTGGACGAGCCTTGAGCAACATTGATCAGCTCATCAGCGAGGCACTCAACAATGGTCTTGACGTTCTCGAAAGCAACTCGCCTTGGTATTAGCTGTTGAATGAGCCTTTGGTAGCATTGATCCGCTTATCAGCGAGGCACTCAGCAATGGTCTTGACGTTCCTGAAAGCAGCTCGCCTTGGCGTCGACTATTGGATGAGCCTTTGGCAGTGCGCACAATCTCGTCCTTCTTGAGGGTGCAGCCC
>NW_025234921.1:0-6628 GCF_018294505.1 Triticum aestivum | reverse complement strand
TTGTTGTTATATGACATTATAGTACCAATCTTGGATGTTTTATATGCATTTATTTGCTATTTTATATCATTTTTTGGGACTAACCTATTAACATAGAGCCTAGAGCCTATTGCTGATTTTTGCTTGTTTTTGGCTTTTTAGAAAACCAATATCAAATGGACTCCAAACACAGTGAAATTTTACGATGATTTTTTTGGACCAGAAGGGACCCATAAGGTTCGGGAGAAGACCAGAAGAGTCACGAGGGAGCGACAAGCTCAGAGGGTGCGCCCAGGGGGCGCACCCCCTCAGCTTGTGAGCCCCTTGTGGCAGCTCTTGACCTAATTCCACCTCTATAAATTCGCAAATATTCCCAATATACCAGAGAGCCACCCGAAACACTTTTTCCGCCATCACAAGACTCTGTTCTTCCATGATCCCATGTGGAGGCTATTTTCGGTACTCTAAAGAAGGGGGAGTTGATCACGGAGGGCTTCCACATCATCCTTGTTGCCCTTCTGATGATGCGTGAGTAGTTCACCACGGACCTACGGGTCCACAACTAGTAGCTAGATGGCTTCTTCTCTCTCTTTTATCTTCAATACAATGTTCTCCTTCATGTTCTTGGAGTTCTATCCAATGTAATATTCTTTTGTGGTGTGTTTGTTGGGATCTGATGAATTTTGGGTTTATGATCTGGTCTTTTTTGAACTTCATTGTGCATGATTGTTATAGCTTTGTATTTCCCTCTGATCTATCCGTTTGGTTTGGCCAACTTGTAGAACCGTAAGTATGTCTAGAGGGGGGTGATTGGACTACTTGACCAAATAAAACTTATCCTTTTCCTAATTTTAGTTGTAGGCAAGTTTTAGCAGTTCTACCAAGTCAAATACACCCTACACATGCAAGTCTAAGAGTTGTGCAGCGCAATGTAAAGACTTTGCATATGAATATAAATGGGGGATTGGAGATTTAAAACGCAATGAAGACACGATGATTTTTGGCATGGTTCCAGTAGGTGGTGCTATCGTACGTCCATGTTGATGGAGACTTCAACCAACGGAGGGTAATGGTTGCACGAGTTCACAGAGGGGTCCACCCACGAAGGGTCCACGAAGAAGTAACCATGCCAATTCCATCATGGCTTACGTCCACGAAGGACTAGCCTCACTCGGGTAGATCTTCATGAAGTTGGCGATCTCCTTGCCCTTACAAACTCCTTGGTTCGACTCCATAATCTTGGAGGCTCCCAAGTGACACCTAACCAATCTAGGAGACACCACTCTCCAAAAGATAATTGACAGTGTTGTTGATGATGAACTCCTTGTTCTTGTGCTTCAAAAAATAGTTTCCCCAACAATCAAACACTCTCTCACAGATTTGGCTTTGGTAGGAGAGGGGATTGAATGGAAAGCAACTGGGGAAGGCTATAAATCAAGGTTCAAACGGTTGGATTGGAATGTCTTGATTTCAACACATGAATAGGTGGTTCTTTTCTCAGAAAATGAGTAGTGGAAGTTATGTTCCATTCTGATGGTTCTCTTGGAGAGTAGGTGGTGATGGAGGGGTATAAATAGGCAGCACCAAAAATTGTACTGTTACAAGTCTTTAACCCAACTCGGTGACACCGACATGAAAAGCTCGGTGAGACCGACTAGTACAAAAGACTTGATTGTTGGTCTTTTTGGTGAGACCGATCATACCAACTCAGTTGGACCAAAATGCGATAGCTAGTGCAAGACCTTGTTTCGGAAATTCCATCGGTTCATCTCGCTGATTCTGAAATGAAGCAACTTCATCAAAGAAACTTGGTCAGGCCATCTCCGTGAGACCGAGATCGATTTTGGTTGCACCGAAGTATTAGGGTTTGGCATGTGGCAGTGCATATGGTAATCTCGATGGGTTCTGATGAGAGCTTTTTGGTAGGACCGAGATCAACTTTAGGGTTTTGGATAGGATGGAAGTGGATAAATATTTGAGGGTTTTGGAGCAATATCACTAAGCACTTGAGCAATTGAGCATGATCAAAACCTCTCTTTAATAGTATTGGCTTTTCTATGGACTCAATGTGATCTTGGATCACTTAACCAAAAATGCATGTCCTTGAAGCTTTGCCAATCTTTATCCTTTGTATTTTGAGGGGTCCACATCCACTAGTCTTTGCCATGCCAATCATTGCTCTTCTCTGAAATCTATTATTAATGTGCATTCGATCAATGACACATATGTTGTTATTAATTACCAAAACCACCCGGGGATTAGTTGCACTTTCAATCTCCCCCTTTTTGGTAATTGATGACAACATACAGATCAAAGCTTCGACAAAAGATATAATGAATGAAATACATTGTCGCTTTGAGAAGTATGTGATAATAAAGAGCTCCCCCTAATTTGTGCATTCTTAAAAAATTGTGTTTGAATGCAAATGCATAATTGATTAGGATCATGGGTTACTCTTCCATGTCACATACATCTTGGTGGAGTGCTCAAAATGATAAAATTGCAATGTAATACACCCTCATCACAATCAAACAAGTGAATGATCATACAAAGAGCATATGAATGGGTATCCAAGCAAGCATAGCATCGAAGTATGGTATGATCAAGCACATAATAAAGTAGTCTCATACATGCATCAAGAAAAAGTAACTCAAAGTAGCAAGAATCTCTCAAAGAAACCAAACCATAAAAGCAAAGTACTCTCTCTCAAAGTCTAATAATCCATACTAATTTTCCTCGTTTGCCAACAAGTACCAAAAAGTTCGAAGAAGTATAGAGCTAAAAAACGCTCTAGGCTTGATCTCTGGCATCTCCTGGTGATGAAGTCCTCTGACTTGCAGCCGATGTGCATAGATGTTGGAGTAGAGATAAGTGCATTCGCGAAGATCTCTGACGATGTTTGTTGTGCTAGAGGAGTGGAGACGGCAAGAGGCACTGAGGGGGCAACCAAAGGTGCAGCAGCTGAAGCTGAAGCTGTAGCTCTGGAAGTGGCTGGTATTGTAGCTGATCTGGGCATCTTCTGGAACTGAGTGGTCATCGGAATGACTACGCGTGGGTGCTCCTCATCATCACTAGAAGACAGTGCCTTGGCTTCATCCACCTCACACTTTAGGATCTCAACAGTGGTCTAAACCTCTATAAACATGACATCCAGATCATGAATTTTAGTCTCAACTATCCTCTCAAGACTCTTCTAGTTCTCTGTGAGGTTGGTCAAACTCCGCTCAATCCTCCGAGTAGCTTGAATGAGATAAAGCATCTAATTAGTCTTGGTTTTGAGCATTGGAGTTGAGGGACCACTAAGTCATGTAGTTCTTGTAGTCTGTGTGTCTGCCTGTGCTACGACTGCGGTAGGATGAGATGGATCCATCATGACCCTGTTATCCTTGAACTCTGTTCGTAGCGGCATATGCTCACAATCTAGCAGAAAAGACTTGTTTGCACCCTTCAAGTTAATGAGCATTTGAATATGCGAGGCAAAACCACAAGATCTCTTTTGGTCCTCTTGACGGTTTCTACTATAAGACCCATGACTTTGAGCTTCTCATGTTGGTCAATGTGATGCAGCATGTTGACGGAGTGACAATGAATCTTCTTCTCTTTTTTTGAACATTAAAATAGCAGGAGAGGCTCCTACTATTGCTTTATTAAAAGGAGGGGCAATTACATTTTACATTTTGTACAAAGCCAAAGGGCTAAGCAGGAAAAGAAAAGAAGGCTACATTTTTATACAGAGGGGTTTTGGTGCAGAACCAAGTCTTGAATCAGTCCTTGGATGAAAGTATTGATATCCCCCTTTGTCCTAAATGTTAGAATCTCCTGGTCCTTCTTAAACATCCTCAACCAGTCCAAATGTGAGGCCATCTCACCATCAAATGGAACTTTATTTCTTTGTTTCCATATATTCCAAGCTGCAAGAATTGTGATTTCTTTGAATGCAGGCTTGTGACAAGCTGTGTGAGATGAATCAAACATTATTTGGATATCATTGTCAGTCCCCGTTGAATTCCAATTGTATCCCAACGCCTTTTAGCAAATTGGCACTCATAGAAAAGGTGTTTGTTTGTTTCAAGCTCCCCCAGGTTGCACATCAGACAAGAATGATCTTCTCCAATATTAAAGTGTCTTCTTAGGAGCATATCTCTTGTGTTGACCCTGTCCATCAACATGAGCCAAGCAAAAACTTTGTGCCTCATGATGCATTTATATTTCCATATTGAAGTTATATAAGTTGGGGCTGCAACATTTCTGAAGAGGAACTTGTAGAATTTTCTGGGTTTGTATTGTTCATCTCCCCAACATAAAATCCATTCGTCGACACCCATTTGTTGTAAAGCCATAGAGTTTATTACGGGCTGGATGTCATCAAGTTCTAATCTCGCTTCAATAGACAAAGGTAGATGGAACAGTGTAGCTGGGTCTGAATTGGAGTGAACTTGAGCCAATGATATATCTTCATCTTGGGCATACGAGAAAAGATGATTATGAGAAAATGAGAGGATTGTATCCCCATGCCATAAGTCTTCCCAAAAAAGCACAGTGTCTCCATCTCTAGGTATGCATATCGTGATGCCTCTGAATATATCCATTAAGGAAAAAACATCCTTCCACCAAAACGACCCACAAGCTGCTTTTGCGTGAGGCACCCCCTGATCATAATATGCATTCCAAATTAGCATGACCCAAGGAACGTCAACTTTGTGAATAAACTTGTGAAGGTATTTGAGCAGTAACGCCTTATTTTGAGCTTTAAGATCCAGAACCCCTAAACCACCTTTTCTCTTAGGGCGGCAGACCAAGTCCCACGCTACCAAGGAATGAGTTTTAGCACCTCGATCAGTATCTATTCTCCATAGACAGTGGCGCCTTGCCCTATCAAATATGTCAATCAACTTCAACGGGAGTATGAGGACACACATGGCAAATGAGAGTAGAGATGAAAGAGAAGAATTAATAAGTTGAACTCTCTCCCCATAAGATAGCTATATGGTCGCCAGTTAATCTTCTTTCAATTTTCTCTACAAGGGGCATAAGTTCTCTTATCGTTGGCCGTGTGGTACCCACAGGAAGTCCCAGGTACGTGAACGGTATGCTCCCAACTTGGCAACCAATTTCCAAAGCTAGTTGACGAGCCTTCTCATCATCAACATTAATGGGCATCAATTGTGATTTTCCATAATTTATTTTTAGCCCAGTTGCCCTAGCATAAGAATCAAGAATAGCTTTAATGATATGCAACTGGTCAACATCTGCCGGCAGTACAATGATTGTGTCGTCAGTGTATTGAATAACTGAATACTGTTCTGATGCAGGCTGCTTAATTGGTAACTGTATATGCCCTTCCTCCCAAGCTTTGTTGATTAGAGATTGTGAAAGGTCTGCAGCAATAACAAACAAAAGTGGAGAGACAGGGTCCCCTTGACGAACACCTGTTTTACATTTGAATTCTTTACCAGGCACTCCGTTTAAAAGAATTGAAGATGTTCCAGATTCCATAAGCATTTTTATCCACATGCACCAACGGTCATCAAACCCTTTGCACTTGAGAATGTTGAGAATGAAGTCGTGTTCCATGGTATCGAAGGCTTTTTCAAAATCTAGTTTTAGAATAATGATTTATTTCCCGGATTGTTTGCATTGATGTATATATTTGAAGGCCCATCCCAAGCAATCTTGAATTGTACGAGATTTGATGAATCCGTACTGGTTACGGTGAACAATTTTCAAAATCCATTTTTACAATCTTTCAACTAGAATTTTAGTTAAGACTTTGAGCACACAATTAAGAAGGGATATTGGTCGGTAGTCATTAACTGTTTCAGGCATACCTTTGTGAGGAATAAGTGTTATAAATGATGTATTAAGGCAGTTAATATTTATCTTTCCTTCCTAGAAATCCTGACACAGTGCATAAAAATCCTCCTTAATAATCTCCCAGCAAACTTTCAAATATTGGACATTAAAACCGCCCGTCCCCGGAGCCCTGTTAGCAGGTATTAGTTTAATGACCCTATCAATTTCCTTAGAAGAAAAAGGCTCAGATAATTCAGACAATCCAGGGTATTCTTGGATTAATTCAGACATCTCAAAATCATAGGTTGTGGTATTCGAGACACCCATTCTTTTCTTGAAGCACCCAAAGAAAGTCGCAGCTTTGTCATTATGATTTTCAATTGAGTTTCCATATTCCAAAATAATTGAAGTAATTGAGTTTCTTCTGAATATTTCCGTTGCACGAGCATGAAAATATTTTGTATTCTCCTCACCTTTCACTGCCCATCGGAAAAATACATCTCTTTTTCCAATAATCACTTTGGTACTTTAAAAGATGTAGAAGATGCTTCTTTAGAATGACTCTAAAGTTTCTCTCAAGCACAGTAAGTTATCGCAGCTCTTCAAGATTGTCAACTTGTGTTAAAATTCTATTGCTGTTTTCGAGGAGCAGTCGCAGCTTAGAGATTTTCTTGCTCCACATTTTAAGTGCATATCGTAATCTTTTGTGTTTTGTCGAGATCCTTGTTGCACTAGAGGTAACTTTGATTGGAGCCGACCAAGAGTTGTTAACCACGTCCATGAAACCAGGGTGAGATGGCTAGAAGCTTTCAAACCGATTTTTTTTGCTTTTCGGAATAACTGTGTCTACCGAAAT